>NW_023637606.1:5000458-5292513 GCF_015220235.1 Choloepus didactylus
TGTGGCCACCCAACTGTAGGTGATAACTCCGATGAGATATTTCCATGGAGGCGTGGCCCCACCCATTCAGGGTGGGCTTTGATCAGTGGAGCCATACAAATGAGCTGACATAACAGAAGGAACTCAGTGCAGCTGTGAGTGATGTTTTGAAGAGGAGCTACAGCCAAGAGGGACACTTTGAAGAAAGCACAGGAGCTGCAGATGAGAGACAGTTTGAAGACTGCCGTTGAAAGCAGACTCTTGCTCCGGATAAGCTAGGAGAGGACAAATACCCCAAGTGCAACTAAGAGTGACATTTTTGAGGAACTGTGGCCTAGTGAGGAACGTCCTGGGAGAAAGCCATTTTGAAACCAGAACTTTGGAGCAGACCCCAGCCACGTGCCTTCCCAGCTAACAGAGCTTTTCTGGATGCCATCAGCCATCCTCCAGTGAAGGTACCCGATTGCTGATGTGTTACCTTGGACACTTTATGGCCTTAAGACTGCAGCTGTGTAACCAAATAAACCCCCTTTTATAAAAGCCAATCTATCTCTGGTGTTTTGCATTCCGGCAGCATTAGCAAACTAGAACAATGTACATGGCTTTAGTTCATTCTTTTACACTGCTGTATAATATTCCAGAACAGGAATATTTCCAGTGATTTGCTACTCTGAAATATGATACAGTGAGAGTTTATGTTCAGGTATCCTGGAGCATAAGTTTCTCCAGGATGTGAAATTGCTGGGTTGTAGTGTATCGGCATTTGCTAGAAAGTTCTGAAGTTGTCTACCAGCAGTGACCGGGAATCTGTGGCTTTTCCTCCCAGCCAGCAGTTTGAATCACACCACTTTTACATGTTCTCCCATCCAGGGGTGCAAAATATTCCTCCTGGTGGACATAATTTGCTGCACATGCTCTTTACATGTGTGATCTTGTAAAACCGGCAAGGCAATCCCATTCATTTGGGATAAAATCAAAATAGTTTGATCTTGTTTCCAACACAACCGGGACTGAGTCAGCAGATGCCCCACACAACGGCTGAGGAAATTGTCAAGGAAATATTCAGAAAAAGGACTCAGGGATAGGGGAGAGATGAGAAAAATTGTCCTGGTCCCACGTATCTATAGATGTAAAACAATTAGCCAAAGTTGTCAGCAGATTCCCTGAGTGTTTGTTCATCTCCCCTATGATGGGTGTTTGTGTTTTTGACGTGTTTCCTATAGCAACCAGAGAGTGTGTTTTCATTTCAGAGAAAGGTGACAGGGCAAGAGAGGATTTTGCATAAGGGGGTGGAGGAGGAACGTTGAAATGGGCTTAAACAGCTGGAAAAGATGTTTGTCAGCTGCCCAGGTGGGGATCCTGCAAGAGGGAAAGAGAGGGTGCATGGAGGCATCAAGTTCTGTTTCGGGAACCTGTGGAGACCCACAACTCTTGTGGGGGTCCTTCTGGAAGCCTGAGATCAGGATCAAAAGTGCAACTAGTATTACTGGGAGAAACAAGTATCGTACAATTAAAAATGGGCTTTGTCTCAGGTTTATCTGACAATCACACCAGCACATTTGCAAACTGCTATTCAGTCTGAGGTTATTTATCGCAGTATTCTTTGTAAGGGCAAAACATTGGGCACAACCTAAATGCCCATCAGAAGGGGACTAGTTAAAGAATGCATTGTGGCAGATCATATTTTCCAAAGATGGCCACACCAATGTATCTCCCATCCTACACATTCATCTTCCAGGGTGACATGGAGACGACTCCATTGAGAGTCTGTGTTCCCTCCCATTGGACTTGGGGGGACCTCTGTAGTCTCCTTGATCAATAGAATGTAGCACAACTGATGCTGTTGATTTCTGAGACTAGGTCTCAAAAGGCAACGTGGCTTCTGCTTGACTCTATCTCTCTTTGGGGATGGTTTTCCTTGAATCCCAAGGCTATGTTGGGAAAAAGCCCAGCCAGAGTCATGGAGGACCACCATCATGTTGGGAGGAAGCCCAGCCAGAACCATGGAGGACCACTGCTAAGTTGGAAGGAAGACCAGCCAGAGCCATGGAGGACCACCGCCATGCTGGGAGGAAGCCCAGCCAGAGTAGTGGAGTACTACCGCCATGTTTGAGGAAACCCAGCTGGAATACGGAGGACCACTGCCATGTTGGGAGGAAGCCCAGCCAGAGCGTGGAGGACCATGGCCATGCTTGAGGAAGCCCAGTCAGAGCCATGGAGGACCACGCCATGTTTGAGGAAACCCAGCTGGAATGCGGAGGACCACTGCCACGTTGGGAGGAAGCCCAGCCAGAGCGTGGAGGACCATGGCCATGCTTGAGGAAGCCCAGCCAGAGCCATGGAGGATCACTGCCATGTTTGAGGAAGCCTATCCAGAGTGCAGAGGACCACCACCATGTTGGGAGGAAGCCCAGCCAGAGTGTGGAGGACCACCACCATGTTGGGAGGAAGCCCAACCAGAGCCATGGAGGACCACCACCATATTTGAAGAAGCCCAAATCACGTGCAGAGGCCACTTGAAGGGTTCTGGCCATCACGCCCGGCTAGGCCCTCCCGCCCCAGCTGACAGCCAGCATCAACCACTAGCCATGTGAGTGAATGAGCTTTCAGATGATTTCAGCACCTGGTCTTTGAGTCTTCCAGATGAGACTCCAGATACGGAGCTGAGAAACACCATCCCAGCTGTGTCCTTTCTAAATTCCTGATCCACAGAAACACTGAGAAGTAATTAAAGTTATGGGTTGAATTGTGTTCCTGCCAAAGATGTGTTCTAGTTCTAACCCCTTCCTGTCAATGTGAATTTACTTGGAAATATGGTCTTTGAAGATGTGATTAGTTAAGATGCGGCCCAACTGTTTTAGGGAGGTCCTCATCCAATATAATTGGTGCCCTCATAAGAAGGGGAAAAGAGAAAAAGACACAAATGGAGAAGATGGCCGTGTGACAATGGAGACAGTGATTGAGTCATTCCAGAAGCCAAGAAACACCAGGGATTGCCAACCAGTGCCAAAAGCCAGAATTCGTCCTTAGAGACTTTAGAGGGTGTGTGGCCTTGCTGACATCTTGATTTCAGATTGCCGGCTTCCAGAACTGTGAGACAATACATTTCTGTTGTTTTAAGCCCTCCAGTTTGTGATAGTTGTCACAGCAGCCTCGGAAAACTAAGATAAATAATAATTCTTTAAGCCACTAAGTTTTGAAGTAATTTTTTACGTACCAAGAAATAATTTAATTATGATGCTTTCACAAAATGGAACACTACACAGCTCTGAAGAAGAATGTGAAAGCCCTTTGTATCTATCCCCCTTTATCATATAGAGATACATGGATCCATTATAGGAATTTGACAACACATGGTTGTGGTCATTCATTCTCTCTCCATAAGGGTTGCTCTCTCTGCATCTCACACTGCTGAAGCTTGAAGTCCTCAGGGCAGACAACCAAGAAGAAAAGATGGATGCAAAATGGGGGAGAGCAAGGACCCACTGGAACCCATGAGGACAGAAGTCAATTCATTGCCTCGTACTTGATGGTGGGGGAGTCTAGCAAGGGGAAGCTGGAGGAAAACCTTTATGTTCTGATACGGAAAGATTGCCAAGATAATTTGTTGTGTATTTGGGGAGGGGAGCACGATGCAAAACAGTATGTATAGAATACTACCTTTTGTGCTAAAAAAATAAGAGTCATCTGTGCTTTATATTTGCAGAAACACTGGCAAGAGACATAAGAAACCAATGAAAGGTTTATCTATTGGGAGGATGGTGTGTTGGTTTGAATCTGTTATGTACCCCAGAAAAGCCATATCCATTTAATCCAACCTTTTGATTAGGTTGTTGCCATGGAGATGTGGCCCCACCCATTCAAGGTGAGTCTTAATCCCTTTGCTGGAGTCCTCTATGAGAGGATAAAAGGCACATGAAACTGAGGGAGCTCAGAGATGCTTAGAGAGAAAATGCCCAGAGACATTTTGAAGAGTGAGAGCCGCTTTGAAGCCAGAAGCCTTCCCATGTGACAGAGGAGCCCTGGATGCCAGCAGCCTTTCCTCAGAGAAGGTATCCTCCTCTTGATGCCTTAATGTGGACATTTTCATGACCTTAGAACTGTAAATTTGTAATCTAATAAATTTCCATTGAGAAAGTCTATCCATTTCTGGTGTATTGCATTCTGGCAGCTTTAGCAAACCAGAACAGATGGGTAGGAACTGGGTGGATAGCAAAGAGGGGTAAAAGCTGACTTTTTTTTTTTTACGATATACCGTCTTATGTTTGTTGGATATCTTTAAAAAATTTGTTATTTTATAACATAAAATTTCTACTTTAACCATTTTTGACTGTCCAATTCCATGGCATTAATTACATTTACAATGTGCTACCATCATCATCATCCATTACCAAAACTTTTTCATCACCCCAAATAAAAACTCTGCACCCACTGAGCAATAATTCTGCATCCCCTCAGCTCACCTGACCAAGCCCCTGGTAACCTTTGATCTACTTTCTAAGAATTTGCCTAATCTAGATATTTTATATAAGTAGAATCAAACAGTATTTGTCCTTTTGTGTCTGGCTTGTTTCACTCAACACGATGTCTTCAAGGTTCATCCATGTTATAGCATGTATCAGAACTTCATTACTTTTTATAGCTGAGTAATATTCCCTTGCATGGATAGATCACATTTTATTTATCCATTCACCTGTTGATGGACTCTAGGGTTGTTTCTACCCTTTGGCTATCATGAGTCATGCTGTCAAGAACCTGGGTGAAAAAGTTGTTTGTTGGATTTGTGGGCAATTGAATGTTTGCCTGCTGAAAAAACAAATTAAGTAAAGAAATAAATACAACAGTCTTCCAAAAAATGTGCTGTGCAGAAGCAGGAGCCCAAAGCATTCACGTGTCGTCTTGTCTTCTGCTGCTGTGTTTGCCTTTGGAAATAGCTGGGATGATGGTTTTCATCTGTCATTGGGAATAGAGGGGATAGAGTTCTAATTTAGCTGAATGGGTTGACCAGCAGTCCCAGGCCAGGTAGCAGCTCCGCCTCTCCAAGGCTTACTGAATCGCTGTGCTCCAGGTCTAGGCTGTCATAAATGCAAATCCCCGGACAATGAGTTTGCGTTCTGATGCAATGAATCTGCTGCCTCCAACTGGCAGCTCACAGGAATGAGAAACCCAGATCATTTGTGCACATGGCTCATGACAGACCAGTAATCACGCCTGTTTTTAGTTGGACCCTCACCCTTGAGTGGGCAGAGCTTGGATTTTTTTTTTTTTTTTTTAACTGGGTTTCTCAGCCTCAGCACTATTGACATTGGGGCCAGAGAAGTCTTTGTGGTGGGGGACAACGTGTGCATTGTAGGGGGCTGAGAAGCACCCCTGATCTCCATTCATTGGAAGCCAGAAGCACCTCCCCAGTTGGGACAACTAAAAAGCCTCCAGATGCTGCAGGCAAAACCACCCACGGTTGAGAACTGCTGTTTTAAAACATTTTTTAAAATTGAAGTTTAATGCAAAAGGTGCCAAAACATAAATATGCCACTCAGTGAATGCTCATGAATTGGACACAGCCATCCATGCACCCAAACCCCCAGTCCAAAGTAGCCCTTATCTCCCTTTCCAATCAACTACCTCCTTCCTCCCTAAAAGCAAGCCCTATCCTGACCTCACCTGATATTTTAGTTTTGCCTGTTTCTGAGCTTTATGTAAATTGAATGACAGTATCTGTTCCTTTCTGGCTGGCTTCTTTCGTTTAATGTTACGTTCGTGTGATTTCTCAGGATTGCTGCACGTAGTTGGGGTTCATTTGTTTTCATTGTTCTGTAGAACTACAGGGACCTGGTTTTTGAGTTGAAGTTGGAATTTGACATAGTCCCAGTGGACAGAGAGAAAGCAAATCATGCTGGTGGGAATGCTGACTTCAAGCATTTGGATATCCAGGGACCATTGACTGCACACGTGAATTATCTTAACTGCCTCCTAATTGCCTTCTCTTTTTTGTTTTCTCCACTCTTTAGTCCAAGAGTTGGCAAACTATATCCCTTGGGCTAAATCCAGCCTGCCACTTTTTTTTGTTGTATAGCCTGCAAGCTAAAATTATTTTTTTACATTTTTAAATGGTTGAATAAACCAAAAGAAGCAGCATACTTCATGACATGAAAATTATCTGAAACATGGATTTCAGTATCCATAAAGTTTTACAGGGACGCATCCAGGCTCATTGATTAAGTATTATCTTTGACTGTTTTTGTACTACTTTGATAGAATTGAATAGATGTGACAAAGACTGTCTGGCCTGAAAGGCCAAAAGTATTTAGTATCTGGTCTTTTACAGAAAAAGTTTGCTGATCCCTGATATAATGGAAAAAACAAAACCCACGTTGGTTGGCTTTCAGGAACAGCTGGATCCAGAGGCTCCAAGGATTTCACCAGAACTTGGTCTCCCTTTCTCAATCTTTCAGCTTTGCTTTACCTGAGCTGCCTTCACTCTCAGGCAGGTTTTCCCTCATGGTGCCAAGGTGGCTGCTGGAGCTCCCACCCTTTCAGCAGCTCCAGTGGAAAGAGATTCCCTCCCTCTTTTTAAATAGACATCTCAGAATCGAGCCTTGCTGGGACTGCCTTGGGACAGTGCTCATCCCTGAACCAATCCCAGTGGCCAGATGGGTTAGAATTTGCCAACTGGCCAGACCTGGGTGACAAGCTCACCCTGAACCAGTCACCATGGCCAAAGGCATCTGGGGCTCTGATTGGAGAGCCTGGTCATGTGACCCCCTTGGACTGCATCCAGAGTCAGCCTGGTCAGATGTCATGGACTGGAGCAGGGGACAGTGGCTTCTCAAGGAAACAAAGAGAAGGAGGATAGATGTTGGGCAGGAAAGGAACTGCAGAGGTCCACAAACTTCTGTGCTTATGTCCTTCACAAGTACAGAGGGACTGGTTTCTACCTCTTAGAAGATTTCAGGAGGTGATTTTGGTCTACTATGATAGACAGACAAATGGCCCCCAATGATATCCATGTCCTAAGCCCTGGAACCTGTAAATACGTTACCTTATGAGGCAAAAGGGACTTTGCTGATGGAATGATGTTAGGGGCAACAGGATAGGGAGATTCTTCTGGATTTTCCAGGTGGGCCAGGAGGGTCAGAGTCAGAGGGTCTCTGATGACGGAAACACAGGTTGGGAGTGATGGCAGGGAGGAGCCACGAGCCAAGGAATGCTAGCATCACTTAGAATCTGGAAACGGCAAGAACATGGATTCTGTTTCCCGGCGCTTCCAGAACGAACTCAGTTTTAGCCCAGTGCATCCCATTTCAGACTCCCACCTCCGGGAATGTGAGATAATAAGTTTATGTTGTTTTAAGCCACTGAGTTTGTGGTGGTTTGTTGCAGCAACAACAGGAAACATTGGAATACACCCAGTGTTAGGGGTTGAATTGTGCCCCCCCCAAAAAAGATGTTTCCAAGTCCTGATACCCCCCTCCCTGTCCCACGAATGTGACTTTATTTGGAAAAAGGGTCTTTGCAAATGTTATTGGTTAAGATGAGGCCAGACTGGATGGTGGGGGGTGTCCTTAATCCAATATGATTGGTGTCCTTATAAGAAAGGGAGAATTGGATACAGGGGACAAAGCCATGGGACAATGGAGGCAAAGCTTGATGCCCAGGATTGCTGGCAAACACCAGAAGATGGGAAGATGCAAGGAATGATTCCCCTCTCAGATTTCAGATTCTGGCATCCAGAACGGCGAGACAACCCATTTCTGTTATTTTACGCCATCTAGTTTGTAGTCTTTTGTTACAAAGCAATAAGAAACTCACATACCCAGTGACTTTGCAAAATGAGATGGGATTTGAGGGGCAAAGTCTAAGAAGAATTTTTTAGCTTTGGGCAGTTGCCTCTTTCATCTCTGGGCACTGCTTCTGGTGAGCAACATTACCTCATTCAAGGTGCCTGCATTTATTATATCCCTGTTGTATGCCCACTGCTCGGATACATTCTCTTGTGCACTGGGTTTTTTATTTTTTGATTCTTTTGCTTTTTTAAATTTTGAAATAACTTTGAACTTACAGGAAAGTTGCAAAAATAATACAAAAACAATATGCAGAACTCCAATATACTCCCTGTGGTGGAAAATTATGGGGTGATTATTAAAGCTAATCTATTCCTGTGGGTGTGAACCATTGCAAGTAGGACCTTTTGATGAGATTACTGCAGTAAAGGCGTGATCTAGGTTGAGAATTAATCCTTTTACTGAATTCCTTTATGAATGGGATGAATACAGAGAGAAGGAGAGAAAGTGACTGAAGCAAGAAGCTGAGATCAAAGAAACCCGGCAGAGAGGAGAGAGATGAACAGACACCACCATGCAACTTGCCATGTGACAGAGGAGCCCAGGATCACTGGCAGCTGGTCTTTAGGAAGAAAGCATCGTCTTGCTGACGCCTTGATTTAGACATTTTCTCATTCTCAAACTGTAAGCTAATACATTCTCATTGTTTAAGCCAACCCATTTTATGGCATCTGCTTTCAGCCGCCTAGAAAATGAAAACACCCCCTCACCCAGATACCCAGACTTATCAATTTTTAGCAATTTGTGACATTTATTATATCACTCTGTATCTATCTGTCTGTGTATCTATCTATTATCTAAACATTTGCCTCTCACTGGCTTTTCTCTTTTTTAACATTTTTATTCACAAATCATACAATCCATCCAAAGTGTACAGTTGATGGCTCTTGATATATCACAGAGTGATGTCTCTACCACCATAATCAACTGAGAACATTCTTTATGCTCTGGAAAAAAAAATAAAACCCATACCCCTTATACTCCCTATTATTGACATTTAGCTTTGGTAGAGTACCTTTGTTACAGCCGATGAAAGAATATTACAGTGTTACTGTTAACTACAGTCCTTAGTTTGTATCAGTTGTATTTTTCCCCTATACCACTCTGTTATTAACACCTTGTAATAGTAACCTACATTTGTTCTAGTTCACATAAGAACTTTCTAATATTTGTACTATTAATCACAGTCATCAATCAGACCTTAGACTTCCCCTTTCAACCATACTCACACTCAGCACTGTTAATTACACTCACAGTGTTGAGCTACCATTACCTGTGTCCATTTCCAGACATTTACAATGAACCTTATTAAAAATTCAATACACATTAAGCATCATCTCCCCATTTTCTACCCTCTTTCTATCTCCTGGTAACCTGTACTCCAGAGTTTAACTCCCAGGCTTTGCTTATTATAATTAGTTCATATTAGTGAGACCATACACTATTTGTCCTTTTGTGTCTGGCTTATTTTGCTCAAAATAATGTCTTCAAGGTTCATCCATGTTATTGCATGCGTCAGGACTTCATTCCTTCCCACAGCTGAATAATATTCCATTGTATTAGTTAGGGTTCTCTAGGGAAACAGAACCAACAGGAGATATCTGTAAATATAAGATTTTATAAAGGTGTCTCACACAACTGTGGGGATGCATGAGTCCAAATTCCGTAGGGCAGGCAGCAAACTGGCAACTCTGATGAAGGTGTTCGATGAACTCCCCAGGAGACACTGGCTGGCCAAAGAAGAGTGAAGGTTCTCTCTCTTCTCCCTTAAAAGTCTTCAACTGATTGGATTAAATCCAGCTGATTAAATTCCCTCATTGGGGAAGACATACCCTTCGTTGATGTAATGAGTCACAGATGCAGTCAATTGACTGATGATTTAATAAACCAGCTTTCTGGTTTATTAACCAGCCACAAATGTCCTTGCAGTAATGGTTAGGCCAGTGCTTGCTTGACTAGACACCTGGACACTGTCACCTGGCCAAGTTGATACATGAACCTAACCATGACAGTCCACCCCTTGTCGACTTGGCAGCTATACATATCACCTTAAACCATATTTAATCTCTAAATAGAACACAATAACAGACATATATTTTGCCTAACAATACTCAGATGCCCCACATACAACTGGAAATGCGCTAAATCTCTCCAGAATAGGATGCAAGTCTTGTGTAACATTGAATCTTAAACTGGATTTCCTATAAGTTAATTACTTATGCCATACGATTAGGGGATAAGAGAGAAGAAAACAAAGATATTTGCTTTATGGAAAAATATAAACATACTCATAACAAAACAAGGAGGAACTATTCATGCCATCATAGTCCTCGTATCTGTGCCTGGTCACGTGGCCGTAGTTCATATTTATCACTACCTTCTTCCACTACCCATTCCACGTTCCCTTTACCCTCAGCAAGCACTTCAGCTGGCCATGGTTCTTTGCCGGGTGGGGTGACCCAAATCTTCATTCCTGAAGTTTCTTGGCCATTGGTAGTCCTGTCTGAATTGGGTTGTTGCAGTTTTCCATTGACTTTAATCACGGGGCATGGTAGTAGTAAGAGACACTCTAGGGGATCTCCTGTATTCCAGGAAAACTCTTCTTTACTTCCATTGTGTAGTTGCAGTGCTATTTCCCCTTGATAGTCAGGATCAATCACCCCAGCCAGTACAGTAATCCCCTTCCTTGCCTGTTGATTCAGAGGTATAAGAAACCCAAAGTGGCCAGGTGGCAGTCTTAACTTCCAGTTCAATGGAATTACTGTTGTGTCTCCTGGCGGAAGCATTCTCCTTTTAGAAATAAGACTTGTAGACCAGCAGAGCTTAAGCTTGCAGGGGCAGGAAGCAAAAATTTCCCTAGTGGATCACTAGGAGAGATAGTGAGTGGTGCCAGTCCTGTTTCCACCCCTTGATTCCTGGACCCATGAATCCTGGCTATGGGAGAAACAGCACCATAGAGTGGACGCTGATTCAGAGCATACACAGCCTCCTGGAGAACACTGCCCCAACCCTGCAAGGTATTGCCACCTAATTGGCTCTGTAATTGAGTCTTCAATGGGCCATTCCACCGTTCTATCAACCCAGCTGCCTCTGGATGATGGGGAACATGGTAAGACCACAGAATTCCATGAGCATGTGCCCATCCCCTCACTCCATTTGCTGTGAAGTGGATTCCTTGGTCAGAAGCAATGCTGTGTGGAATACCATGACGGTGGATGAGGCATTCTGTAAGTCCACGGATGGTAGTTTGGCAGAAGCATTGTGTGCAGGGAAGACAAACCCATATCCAGAGTATGTGTCTATCCCAGTGAGAACAAATCACTGCCCCTTCCATGACGGAAGTGGTCCAATGTAATCAACCTGCCACCAGGTAGCAGGCTGATCACCTTGGGGAATGGCGCCATATTGGGGACTGAGTGTGGGTCTCTGCTGTTGGCAGATTGGGCACTCAGCAGTGGCTGTGGCCAAGTTGGCTTTAGCAAATCAAAGTCCATGTTGCTGAGCCCATGCATAACCTCCATCCCTATCACCATGACCACTTTGTTCATGAGCCCATTGGGTAATGACAGGAGTGGCTGGGGAAAGAGGCTGACTGAATGGGTCATTTTATCCATTTGGCTCATTCTCCCTCCAAGCAAAATGAACAACCAGGTGCACTGCTCAAAGTTCTACCCACTGGGAGGATTTCCCCTCACCACTGTCCTTCAGGGACACCCCAGAAAGGGCTGCAGTGCTGCAGCTGTCCACTTTCGGGTGGTGCCTGCATATCATGCAGAACCATCTATAAACCAGGCCCAAGTTTCCTCTTCCTCAGTCAACTGATTGTAAGGAACTCCCCAAGATGCCATAGCCGTGGGCTGGGAAAGAAGGTAAGGTGGAAGGAGTAGGGGCCATGGGCATTTGGGCCACTTCCTCATGTAACTTACTTGTACCTTCAGGACCTGCTCGAGCTCTATCTCGTATACACCATTTCCATTTTATGATGGAGTGCTGCTGTGCACACCCAACTTTATGGCTTGGTGGGTCAGACAACACCCAGCTCATGATAGGTAACTCAGATCTCATGGTAACTTTATGGCCCACGGTTAAGCATTCTGTCTCTACTAAGGCCCAATAGCAGGCAAAAATCTGTTTCTCAAAAGGAGAGTAGTTATCTGCAGAGGATGGTAAAGCTTTACTCCAAAATCCTAAGGGCCTGCCTTGTGATTCTCCTATAGGAGCCTGCCAAAGGCTCCAAACAGCATCTCTATTTGCCACTGACACTTCCAGCACCATTGGATCAGCTGGATCATATGGTCCAAGTGGCAGAGCAGCTTGCACAGCAGCCTGGGCCTGTTGAAGAGCCTCATCTTGTTCTGGTCCCCACTCAAACCTAGAAGCTTTTCTGGTCACTCGGTAAACTGGCCCAAGTAGCACACCCAAAGGAGGAATATGTTGTCTCCAAAATCCAAAGAGGCCAAGTAGGTGTTGTGTCTCTTTTTTTGGCCATAGGAGGGGCCGGATGCAACAGGTTATCCTTCATCTTAGAAGGGATATCTCGACAAGCCCCACACCACTGGACACCTAGAAACTTTACTGAGGTGGAAGGCCCCTGTAATTTTGTTGGATTTATCTCCCATCCTCTGACATACAACTGCCTTACCAATAAGTCTAGAGCAGTTGCTACTTCTTGCTCACTAGGTCAAATCAACATGATATCATCGATATAGTGGACCAGTGTGATGTCTTGTGGGAGGGAGAAATGATCAAGGTCCCTGCAGACAATATTATGACCTAGGGATGGAGAGTTGATATACCCTTGAGGTAGCACAGTGAATGTAAACTGCTGGCCTTGCCAGCTGAATGCAGACTGTTTCTGGTGGTCCTTACTAACAGCTTGCGATGGTTAGGTTCATGAGTCAACTTGGCCAGGTGATGGTGTCCAGGTGTCTGGTCAAGCAAGCACTGGCCTAATGGTTACTGCAAGGATATTTGTGGCTGGTTAATAAACCAGAAGGCTGGTTTATTAAATCATCAGTCAACTGACTGCACCTGTGACTAATCACATCAATGAAGGGCATGTCTTCTGCATTGAGAGAATTCAATCTGCTGGATTTAATCCAATCATTTGAAGACTTTTAAGGAAGAGAGGGAGAGGAACTTCACTTCTTCTTCAGCTAGCCAGTGAAGGATTTCCAGAGGAGTTCATTGAACACCTTCATTGGAGTTGTCAGTTTGCTGCCTGCCCTAAGGAATCTGGACTCGTGTATACCCACAGTTGCATGACACACTTTTATAAAATCTTTTATTTATGGATATCTCTTATTGATTCTGTTTCCCTAGAGAACCTTAACAATTACAGTTTGGTTCCAGGAGTGGTTCTTGAGAAACAGAATCTAAAAATGAGCTTTTACAATTGATTTTCTACTCTGATTAGATTCAGAGGCACTAAGGACTCCATTTCCAAGAATCAGGATGGCACTGACAGTCCATGACATGAGTTGTCAATGGAGATACGCAAAATATCACTGTTTGATTCCCCTAATCGTACTCCTGTATGAAGGAAGGCTCTGGTTGACAGTGTTTTTGACACCTTAACAGAGTTCTGTGGATTTAAGAGGTATAAGGATGCTGGCTGGTTGCTCTTGGATATGCTGGATAAAGTTATAAGAGAAAGGGACGAGCTAAGGGCTTCAGATTTGAAACTTAAGCACTGTATGACAGATGCAAAGGTTTCTATGTGTGCCCTGAAGAAAATCTTATTTCCTGTGGCCGTGGAATTGAGATTTCTGAAAACCAGACACAGAGTCTCATTGTAAGAGTAGCAGATTTACAATGTAAACTAAAATCTCAACCTCTCAGGGCGGCTGCTATTAAAGCAAAGGCATTGATTGGAAAAGAATGGGATCTTGAAACTTGGGATGGGGACATATGTATAGATAATAATGGCAATGAGGACATTGGAACCCTGGATTCTGCTGAGTCTTTGCTACATATACCTGTAGTTGTCTGTCCTGAAAAAACAGTTCCCTCCTACCTCAGTCCGCCCGGAGGAGTCAGTTACCCAACCTCCAGCCTGACTTGAGGAAACCACTTCCCAACTTCCAGTCTGCCCTGAGGAGCCTGCCATCCAACCTCCACCTAGAGAGATTAACCCTTCAGTGCCTGCTAAACCTATAATCACCTCCCCTGAGGAAGCAGCCCTCACTCCTCTGTCTGGAGAGGTTAATCCTGTTTCACGAGATGAAACTGCAAAAGAATGTCCTGAGGTAAATGGCTTAAGAGATACTTCTAATTCTTTTCATGACCCACCCCCACCACCAGTCTTTTATTCAAGGCCTATAACTAGACTAAAGTCCCAACAGGCACCGAAGGGTGAGGTACAAAGTGTCACCCATGAAGAAGTACACTATACTCCAAAGATCTGTATGGATTTTCCAACTTATAGAGACAGAAATCAGGGGAATATGTGTGGGAATGGGTATTAAGGGTGTGGGATAATGGTGGAAGGAATATAAAGTTGGATCAGGCTGAATCTATTGATAAGCGCCCACTAAGCAGTTTACAGGCCCAGAGCACCTTGAATGAGGGGAAGGCCATGTACCCTTGGGGAAGGACCCTGTTATACTGATAAAAATTTATACCAGGACAGTTCTGGCATTTCAGCTTCAGGTAATGTTGGCCATCCTTTGATCCATATTTCAGCCAACTACCCAAACTGTTAAAACCTTTTCTAACCTGGAATTAATGTCACTTCTGAGCCAGTGTCTAATAATCCCCCAAATATCTGATTATTTCCTTTTCCCCAATGCACATTACCCTGGTGAAAAGCTGTGGGTCACCTTGGAAGGCTGGGAGGAAGATTAACAGTATAAATTTTTGTCAGTGTAACAGGGTCCTGCCCCAAGGTACCCGGCCTTCCCCTCATTCAAGGCGCTCTGGGCCTGTAAACTGCTTAGTGGGCCCTTATCAATAAATTCAGCCTGATCCAACTTTATATTCTTTCCATTATCCCACACCCGTAATACCCTTTCCCACACAGATTCCCCTGGTTTCTGTATGTAGACGTTGGAAAACTCATACAGTTCTTTTGGAGTATAGCTTACTTCCTCATGGGTGACACTTTGTACCTCACCCTTCGGTGCCTGTTGGGACTTTAGTCTAGTTATAGGCCTTGAAGAAAAGACTGGTGGTGGGGGTGGGTCATGAAAAGAATTAGAAGTATCTCTTAAGCCATTTACCTCAGGACATTCTTTTGCAGTTTCATCTCGTGAAACAGGATTAACCTCTCCAGACAGAGGAGTGAGGGCTGCTACCTCAGGGGAGGTGATTGCAGGTTTAGGTGGAGGTTGGATGGCAGTCTCCTCAGGGCAGACTGGAGGTGGGGAAGCTGTTTCTTCAAGCCAGGCTGGAGGCTGGGTAGTTCTGTCCTCAGGGCAGACTGGACATGGGGATTCTTTACTCAGGACAGACCACTACAGGTAAATCTAACAATGACTCAGCAGAATCCAGGGTTCCAGTGTCTTCACTGCCATTGTTATCAATCCATATGTCCCCATCCCAAGTTTCAGGATCCCATTCTTTTCCAGTCAATGCCTTTACTTTAACAGCAGACACCCTGCAAGGCTGAGATTTTAGTTTACGTTGTAAATCTGCTATTCGCACAATGAAACTCTGGGTCTGGTTTTCAGAGATCTCAAGTCTGTGACCACTGGAAATAAGATTTTCTTCCAAGGAATACATAGAAACCTTTACATCTGACACACGAAGTTTCAGTTTCAAATTTGAAGCCTTCAGCTCATCCCTTTCTCTTACAACTTTATCCGGTGTATCTAAGGGCAACCAGCCAACATCCTTATACCGCTTAACTCCACAGAACTCTGTTAAGGTGTCAAAAACACTGTCACTCAGAACCTTGCCTCATACAAGAATATGATTAGGAGAATCAAATGGTGATATTTTGTATATCTCCATTGCCAATTCATGCCATGGACTGTCAGTGCCATCTTGATTATTGGAAATGAAGTCATTAGTGCCTTTGAATTTAATCAGAGTAGAAAACTAATTGCACAAGCCCATTTTAAAATCGTTTCCCAAGAACCACTCCTGGTACCAAGTTGTATTAGTTAGGGTTCTCCAGGGAAACAACCAACAGGGGATATCTGTAAATATGAGATTTTATAAAAGTTTCTCACACAACTGTGGGGATGCACAAGTCCAAATTCTGTAGGGCAGGATGTGTGAATCCTAATTCCATAGGGAAAGATGCATGCATGAGTCCAAATCTCATAGGGCAGGCAGTGAGGGGGCAATTCTGATGAAGGTCCTCTATGAACTGTCAAGGAAACGCTGGCTGGCTGAAGAAGGAAGGAAAGTTCTTTCTCTTCTCCCTTAAAAGTCTTCATCTGATTGGATTAAATCCAGCTGATTGAATTCTCTCATTGTGGAAGACACACCCTTCATTGATGTAATCAGTCACAGATGCAGTCAATTGACTGATGATTTAATGAAGCGGCTTTTTGGTTTATTAACCAGTCACAAATGTCCTTGCAGTAATGGTTAGGCCAGTGTTTGCTTGACCAGACACCTGGGCATCATCACCTGGCCAAGTTGACACATGAATCTAACCATCACACCCCCTATTTTGTTTTGTTATAGTATCTTTGTTACAACTGATGAAAGAATATTACAATATTACTGTTAACTATACTCCTTAGTTTGTATTAATTGTAGTTTCCTGTATACCACCCGTGCTGGTCTGGGTGTATTGTGTCCCCCAGAAAAAGCCATGTTCTTTGATGTAATCTTGTGTGGGCAGATGTTATCAGTGTTGATTAGATTATAATTCTTTGAGTGTTTCTTTGGAATGCGCCCCACCCAGCTATGGGTGATGACTCTGATTGGATAATTTCCATGGAGGTGTTGCTCCGCCCATTCGGGGGGGGGGGTCTAAGTGGATCAGTGGAGCCATATAAATGAGCTGACATAACAGAAGGAACTCAGTGCAGCTGAGAGTGAGCTCTTGAAGAGGAGCTACAGTCAAGAGGGACACTTTGAAGAAAGCACAGGAGCTGCAGATGAGAGACATTTTGAAGACGGCCATTGAAAGCAGACTCTTGCTCTGGAGAAGCTGAGAGAGGACAAATATCCCAAGTGCAACTAAGAGCGACATTTTTGAGGAACTGCAGCCTAGAGAGGAACGTCCTGGGAGAAAGCCATTCTGAAACCAGAACTTTGGAGCAGATGCCAGCCACATGCCTTCCCAGCTAACAGAGGTTTTCCAGACACCATTGGCCATCCTCCAGTGAAGGTACCCAATTGCTGATGTGTTACTTTGGACATTTTATGGCCTTAAGACTGTAACTTTGTAACCAAATAAACCCCCTTTATAAAAGCCAGTCCATTTCTGGTGTTTTGCATTCCAGCAGCATTAGCAACCTAGAACACCACCCTATTATTAACACCTTGTAATAGTGATGTACATTTGTTCTAGTTCATGTAAGAACTTTCTTATATTTGTACTGTTAATCAGAGTCATCAATCACAACAGTTTTCACTGTTATACAGTCCCATGTTTTATCTTCTAGCTTTCCTTCTAGTGACATACACAAGCCTAGACTTCCCTTTTTAACCATACCCACACTCAGCACTGTTAATTACACTCACAGTGTTATGCTACCATTATCTGTATCCATTTCCAAACATTTACAATCAATCTTATTAAAAATTCTATACACATTAAGCATCATCTCCCCACTTTCTACCCTCTTTCTAACTCCTGGTAACCTATACTCTCAGGGTTTGCTCATTGTAATTAGTTCGTATTAGCGAGATCATACAATATTTGTCCTTTTGTGTCTGGCTTATTTTGCTCAAAATAATGTTTTTGAGGTTCATCCACGTTGCTGCAGGCATTAGGACTTCATTCCTTCCTACAGCTGAATAATATTCCATTGTATGGATGGACCACAGTTTGTTTATGCACTCGTCAGTTGATGGACACTTGGGTTGTTTCTATCTTTTGGCAAATGTGAATAAGGCCACTATGAACATCAGTGTGCAAATGTCTGTTCATGTGCCTGCTTTCAGTTAATACCTAGTATTGGGATTGACAGATCATATGGCAGTTCTATACTTAGCTTCCTGAGGAACCAGCAAACTGCCTTCCAAAGTGGCTGCACCATTCTGCATTCCCACCAGCTATGACTAAGTGTTTCTGTTTCTTCACCTCCTCTCCAGCACTTGTAGTTTTCTGTTTTTGTGATAATGGCCATTTTAGTAGATGTGAAATGATATCTCATTGTGATTTTGATTTGCATTTCCCTAATAGCTAGTGATACTGAGCATCTATCTTTTCATGTGCTTTTTAGCCATTTGTATTTCCTCTTTGGAAAAGTGTCTATTCAAATTTATGCCCATTTTTAAAAAATTGGATTGTTTGTCTTTTTATTGTTGAATAGGCTGCCTTTTCACTTACTTGAAAAGTCCTTTGAAGCACAAAAGTATTCAATTTCGAGGAGATCTCATTTATGTACTTCTTTCATTTCTTGTGCTTTGGGTGCAAGGTTTAGGAAACTATCACCTACCAAAAGATCTTGAAGAATTTCCTTACATTCACTTCCAAGAGTTTTATGATCCTAGCTCTAATGTTTAGGTCTTTGATCCATTTTGAGTTAATTTTTGTATAAGGTGTGAGGTAGGGGTCCTCTTTCATTCTTTTGGATATGGCTATCCAGTTCTCCCAGCCCCAATTGTTGAAGAGGCTGTTCTGTCCCAGTTAGTAGAGTTGGCCACCTTGTCAAAAATCTATTGACCGTAAATGTGAGGGTCTATTTCTGAACTCTCAATTCAATTCCATTGGACAATATATCTATTCTTATGCCAGTACCATGCTGTAGTAGTTTTTTTATTTTATTAGTTCCAGTAGCTTTTTTATAGATTTTTGGGACCTTCTAAATATCGGATCGTGTCATCTGCAAACAGTGAAAGTTTTACTTCTTTTCCAATTTGAATGTCTTTTATTTCTTTTTCTTGCCTAATTGCTTTAGCTAGAACTTCTAGCACAATGTTGAATAACAGTGGTGACAGTGGATATCATTGTCTTGTTCCAAATCATAGAGGGAAAGCTTTCAGTCTTTCACCATTGAGTAGGATGTTAGCTGTGGGTTTTCCATATATGCCCTTTATCATTTGAGGAAGTGCGGGACACTGATTACGTGCTTCGACTTGGCGGGCCTGGGCTGGGGGACCTGATCAGCCCCTGGGGAGGGTGGTGGGCACGGGCGACAGCGCCCTCCACAGCCCCCCAGGCCTGAGAAAGTGAGGCCGGAGGCAGGCCCCATTTCCTCACCCCAAAGTACAATCGTTGGGGAGGGCTTGCCGGAGAAAAACCCCACCCCCGTGCCTTACCCGTACCCTCCACCCTCTTCCTTACCGGAGCAACTCCCGCACCTTTTCAATCAACCTTCACGCCCTCTCAGAACCAATCCAAGCCTTTAACCCCTACAGCTACCCCGCCCTCTAAACCGCCCGATATAAGCTTGTACTCTCCCCTAATAAACTCTCTCTTGGCTTTTTCACCCTAAAAGAAACGTGTCCCGCCTGTTCCTTTCTCGCCGCCCTCCATACTTTGCACGCCTCCGCCGGGAACCGGGCCCAGTCCCCCGCCTCGCCCTCGCCACCGGGAAAGAGCCCCCGCCGCCGGTACCCTCCGAGCAATCCTGAGAGCCTAGGATTTAGCAACCGGCCGCCACTCCCCCCCAATAGACAAGTCAACGATGACCGCAAGGAAGTTTCCTTCTTTTCCTGTCTTTTGAAGTGTTTTTATCAAGAAAGGATTTTGTCAAATTCCTTTTCTGCATTAATTGAGATGATCATGTGGTTTTCTCCCTTTTGAGTTGTTAACATGGTGTATTACATTAATTGACTTTTCTTGGGTTGAACTACCTTTTGCATACCTGGGATAAAACCCACTTGATCATGATATATAATTCTTTTAATGTGCTGTTGGATTTGATTTGCTGGCATTTTGTTGAGGATTTTTGCATCTATAATCATTACAGAAATTGTTCTGTGTAATTTTCCTTTCTTGTAGTATCCTTTTCTGGTTTTAGTATTAGGGTGATGTTGCTTCATAGAATGACTTAGTAGCTTTCCCTCCTCTTCAATTTTTTTTGGAAGAGTTTGAGCAGAATTGGTTTTAATTATTCTTGGAATGATTGGTAGAATTCACCTGTGAAGACTTCTGGTCCTGGGCTTTTCTTTTTTGAGAGTTTTTTGATGACTGACTCAATCTCTTTATTTGTGATTGGTTTATTGAGGTCTTCTATTTCTTCTAGAGCCAATGTTGGCTGTTTATGCTTTTCTAGGAAGTTTTCTATTTCATCTAAGTTGTCTAGTTTGTTGGCTTACTGTTGCTCATAGTATCCTCTTATGATTTTTTTTTTTTATTTCTGTGGGGGCAGTAATAATATCCCTCCTCTCATTTATGATTTTATATATTTGCTTCTTCTCTCTCTTTCTCTCTCTCTCTCTCTTTTTTTTTTTCATTTGTCAGTCTAGCTAAGGGTTTGTCAATTTTATTGATTTTCTCAAAAAACTGACTCCTGGCTTTGTTGATTTTCTATATATTTTTCAATTCTCAATTTCATTTTTCTGCTCTAATCTTTGTAATTCTTTCCTTCTCTTTGCTTTGGGGTTAGCTTGCTGTTCTTTCTCTAGTTCCACCAGGTGTGCAGTTAGGTCTTTGATTTTAGCTCTTTCTTCTATTATCTATTATCCAGACATTTGTCTCCCAATGACTTTTTTATTCAGTTTTATTGAGATGTAGTCACACACCATACAATCATCCACAGTGTACAACCAATTGTTCACAGCACCATCATACAGTTGTGCTCCATCACCACAATCTAAACATTTTCATTACTCAAAACAAAGATAAAAAGAAGAATAAAAATAAAAGTAAAAAAGAACACCCAAAACATCCCATGCCCCCATCCCACCCTATTTTTCATTTAATTTTTGTCCCCATTTTTCTACTCATCTGTCCATACACTGTATAAAACGAGTGTCTCACTGACTTTTAATCTTCATGATACAGGTAGGTCCTATGAGTGTCTCATTTTATAAATGAGGAAACTGAGATCCTGTTGGTCCAAAAACTTGCCCAAGTTCACACAGGGTGGAGGTGGTAGAATTGGGATTTCACAGTGGGCCTTTCTGATCATCAGAACTTTTAACCTCTGCACTATGTTCTGATCCACATGGAAAGCTGAGACTGTTCAGTACATACAAAGACCATTTAAAAGTAATGTTGGAAGTGGTTGATTACTTGATAGATTTCATGACATGCAAATTTATAATAAATCTGTAATAGGGTTCTCCATGAAAACAGAATTGGCAGTGTGTGTGTGTGTGTATGTATGTGTGTGTGTATATATATATGCATGTTTGTGTGTATATATATGTGTTTATGTATGTGTGTGTATACGAGAGAGAGAGAGAGGGCAAGAGAGAGAAATTTATTATAGGGATTGGCTCACATGACTATTGGGGTTGACAAGTATGACTTTTATAGTGCAGATCACAAGTTGGAAACTCAGATAAAGGTGAAGTTGAATTCTCCAGAAAACCACAAGCTGGAAATTCTGATGAAAGTGACCTTGAATTCCCCAGAAGAAGCTAACTGGCTGAAAAAGACACAGAAATTCTTTTTTCTGGTGTCTGAAACCCTCAGTTCTGGCTTTAAGGCTTCCAACTGATTAGATGAGGAGATGTTCCTTATTGCTGAGGGCAAGCTCCTTTGTTGACTGTAGATGCAATCAGCTATAGACTCAATCCACTGATTAATATGTAAATTAATCTCTGGAATACCCTCCCAGCAACAACCAGGCCAGAGCCTGCTTGATCAAACAACCAGACAAGTTGATACCCGAAGTTAACCATCACAATCTCCTTGGCAAAATACAGTAATAGGCAAAGGTAAGATTTAATCTGAGTCCTCAAAAGAATCCTAGAAAGTGGATCCTATTGTCATTCCCATTTTTTTCTTGGAAGAAACTGAAGCACAGAGTGCTTAAGTCTCAAGGGACTTGCCCTAAACCACACAGTTAACAACTGTTAGAGCTGGGACTCAAACCCAGGCAGTCTGGAGCCCAGAGCCCAGTACCCTCTTTTGCCTGATCTGGAACTGAAGGGAATATTTGGCAGTGTCTGGAGACATTTTTTTGTTGTCACAATTTCAAGGGGTGCTTCTCAGGTGGGTGGAGGTCGGGGAGGCTGCTTAACACATGAAAAATCATCTGCAGAAAATCTTCCGGCCCCAAAATGTTGATGTTGCCAAGTCAGAGAAACCCTGGTGTAGAGTATGATGTCATTTTGTATAACACTGAAGGGTCAGAACAAAAGTAGCCAAGGGGTTGGAGGAATGTGTTCCAACAGGTTGGAGTCATTTTAATTTGGGGAAAGGGTGAGATTCTTCTGTCTTTCTCCTGTTCTTTATGCATTTTCTATATTTGTGCAACTTTGTTTCCATTTTTGTAAATTGAAAGAATAGACATTACATTTTTTCACTAAAGTGAAACGTTTAAAAATATTTACGCAAAAGAAACAATCCTTAACCATTCTCTATTTGATCTTTAAGAGATCCTTTGTTACTGTCTGCTGCTTCTTTAGGTATTCCCCCTGAGAGGTCAGTGGCTCTTGTTTGTTTCATTTCCTTGTCACTTCTTGGTTACTTACAACAAAGGCTGGTTTGAGAGTTTCAACATGGCGGTGTGACATTTCTACCTGCCTCTTAGTTTTCTGAAAGGAGCCTAAAACATGTTTAAAAATTAGATTAAAAAATAAAAAGCCATTTGTTTCCTCAGAACATAGTTACACATCCACTGAATGGCTGCTAACCCATGCCTGACACACAGCGGGTTCATTCAGTGTGTGTTTATTGAGCAGCTACTATGTGCCACATGCTATTAAGTACTGGAGATACAATAGGTGAGGGAAATCTCTGCCTTTTCCTTACTGAGCTTGCATATTAATGGGGGAGACAGACTTAAATCAAATAATCACACATATGGAGGAAATGGACCTCAGGAAACAGGGGCACCAAGAAAAAAAACAGTGGGAAATCTCAGGATGACAGCTGGGGAGCCAACCTATGGAAAAATCTGTCTGGGTTGGAGCTGGAGGACAGAGAATTCCTAGAGAAAGGTCTCTTAGATAGAAGATATAGTGTAATTGAGAAGTTGGAAGAATGTACGGATATAATAAAGATGGAGAGTTGCAAGAAAAAAAAAAAGGCAATAGAAACTCCAGGAAAAAAAAATCGAACAAGAAGATCACAGCCCAATTTAGAAGAGGAATCAGTGGCCTTGAAGAAGAAACTAAGAAGATACCACTTTATATACACTAGGATGGCTGCTATTAAAAAATGGAAAATAATGAGCATGGGCAAGGATGTGGAGAAATGTGGAGAAACATTGCTGATGGGAATGCAGAATGGCGCAGCTGCTGTGGAAAACAGATTGGCAGTTTCCTAGAAAGTTAAAAATAGAATTATCACATGACCCAGCAATCCCACTTCTAGGGACATACCCAAAAGATTTCAAATGGAGACTCAAACAGATATTTGTACATCAATGTTCACAACAACCAAAGGCTAGAAGCAATCCAAGTGTCCATCAACCAATGAATGGATAAACAAAATGCGGTATATACACACAGTGTAATATTATTTAGCTGTTAAAAAAAAATGAAGTTCTGATACATAATGCAACATGGATGGACCTAGAAGATAACATGTTGGGTCAAACTAGCCAGATACAAAAGGACACATATTGTCTGATTTCATTTCACTTATATGGAATACCTAGGATAAGCAAATTCATAGAGACAGAAAGGAGATTACAGATTATCAGGAACTGGGGCTGGAAGGATGGGAAATTATTGTTTAATGTTTGGGTTGATGAAAAAGTTTTGGTGCTGGATGGATGTGATGGTAGCACAATATTTGAATGTAATTAGTATCACTTAATTGTACACATAAAAGTGCTTAAAATGGGAAATGTGCTCTATATATGCCGCCACAATAAAGAATTTAAAAAATTAAAAAGAGGAAATAAAGATGTGGTGAAAAATATGTGCAAAAAGCTTTAGTACATTGGGCTGCCCACCTTGATGGTTGCTAATGTGCCCACAGACTTAGGGGACTGGTGGTTTGATGGGTTGAGCCCTCTACCACGGGATTTGCCCTTGGGCAGACTGTTGCTGCAAAGGAGAGGCTAGGCCTCCCTATAACTGTGCCTAAGAGCTTCCTCCCGAATGCCTCTTTGTTGCTCAGATGTGGCCCTCTCTCTCTCTAGCTAAGCCAACTTGGCAGTGAAATCACTGCCCTCCCCTCTACGTGGATCTGACACCCAGGGGAGTGAATCTCCCTGGCAATGTGGAATATGACTCCTGGGGAGGAATCTAGACCCGGCATCATGGGATGGAGAACATCTTCTTGACCAAAAGGGGGATGTGAGAGGAAATGAAATAAGCTTCAGTGGCAGAGAGATTCCAAAAGGAGCTGAGAGGTCACTCTGGTGGGCACTCTTATGCACAATATAGACAACCCTTTTTAGGTTCTAATGAATTGGAATAACTAGCTGTAAATACCTGAAACTATCAAACTACAACCCAGAACCCATGAATCTTGAAGACAATTGTATAAAAATGTAGCTTATGAGGGGTGACAATGGGATTGGGAAAGCCATATGGACCACACTCCCCTTTGTCTAGTTTATGGATGGATGAGTAGAAAAATAGGGGAAGGAAACAAACAAACAAACAAACAAAGGCACCCAGTGTTCTTTTTTACTTTAATTGCTCTTTTTTTTTTCACTTTAATTATTATTCTTGTTATTTTTGTGTGTGTGGTAATGAAGGTGTCAGGGATTGATTTTGGTGATGAATGCACAACTACGTAATGGTACTGTGAACAATCGAATGTATGATTTGTTTTGTATGACTGCATGATATGTGAATATATCTCAATAAAATGAATTAAAAAAAAAGCTTTTGTATAATGCCATCCAAATGTATTTGTACATAGAACCTGAAACACACAGAAGTTTGCCTTCTTAAAACTGTGAATACTTCAGATTCAATTCTGTGAATTCGTCAGCTTGTGACTCATTCAGAAGACTCATGGCTTGTGACTCATTCAGAAGACTCATGGCTGGAAAGCTTCACTCAAAATATCAAAGAAAGTTTGACCAAACTTCTCATATATAGCACAACATCCAGGTGAAGATCAACCTGCAGCTACATAAATTATTTAAATCTACCCCCACACTATATTTTTTATATTTCAAGGTAGGAAAAGCTATCTATCTTTAGTAACCATGATTCTAATAAAAAAACTTTTCAGTTAAAAAAAAGTTCAAGAAGCCAGAAGACATTAGGGATACAGTGAGGTGATTATAGGATTCACTTACCAATCAGAACAAAAAGGCAATCAGAAACTCTGGGAGGGAAAAAAAAAGTTGTGCAATAAAGTCATAGACTGAAAAAACATAAATACACGAAAATGTGTCAGGATTTTGAGCAATCAGTGAAGAATTACACATATTCTCCTTTGAGTGCAAGAGGGGTTAAAACATTGGAAATAAAGAGAAGAAAACGTTTCGGTTCTGCAGTGAATAATATTTTCAAAGTTATAATAACATAAATGCTGTTTATTGACTTTCAACTTCTTTAGGAACAGAAGACTTTATGTTTACGAGGTAGTAGGTAAATGATATCAAAGTACACAAATACATCCACTAGGTATTACATTCAGCAGCTGGTTACAGAGACTTAGTAACAGTTGCTTAAACACATAAAGGTTGTTGCTTAGTAAAAAGAAGTCCTGAGGTACAATCCAGGGCTGGAACAGAAGTCCAGGCTCCTTTCATCATTCTTCTCTGATTTGCAAAAAGAATGCCTTCCAAATGAGATCAGAACTCAGTTAGAGAGATGAATGCAACTGAACTGGTTAGGACGAAGATAAATCAGACTAAAGTGTAAAGGGCAGTATTGATGGTGTTTTAAAACTTCAACTTCTGTGTGAGACCAAAGGAAGAGATGTTTATTTGGTGCAAAATCTATATTTTCTGTAGCACACTATATTATTTAACTTGTACGGTCAGTTTATTCAAACAACATAATTACATGGAACTTGGAATAGAGAGTGAAATACCGTTGGTTTGTACAGGTTAGTACATCCCAGAGTAATTTGGGCAGAGAATAAAAACATATTTGCAAAGTCCCCTTGAGGGACTGGGGGCAAATGTGGAAATATTATACTTCCCCACCTGGGGAATTACTGATGTTCTCACAAACACTGGACACTACCAATCTAAAAGGTTGAGCCCTTGATCTTGGGGCTGGCCCTTATGATGTTTGTTACTGCAAAGGAGAGGCTAAGCCTGCTTATAATTGTGCCTAAGATTCACCCCCCATGTGGGGGTGGGGGGTAGGTTGTTTTGGGTGTTATTTTTTACTTTTATTGTTATTATTATTATTATTATTTTTTTTTTGGAGTAAGGAAAATGTTCAAAAATTGATTGTGGTGATGAATGCTCAACTATATGATGAAACATTGAACAATTGATTGTGCACTGTGGATGATTGTAAAGTATGTAAATATATCTCTATAAAATTGCAAGGGAAAAAAAGAAAATAAAACACAGGACTGTAGAACACAGCAAACCTTGTGGACAGTGATTGTGCTGAGTAGTACAACTATAAGAATATTCTTTCATGAATTAGAACAAATGAATGTAACTATTACAAGGTGTTAATAATAGGGTGGTATACGGGAAAAACACACCTAATGTAAACTATGGACTGCGGTTAACAGTGATATTTTAATATTCTTTCATCAGTTGTAACAAAGATAACTCACCAATCCAAAGTGTTAACAATAGGGGGATAGATGGGGATAGTGTATTTTTTTTATGACTTCTATGTAAAACTACAACTTCTCTAATTCAAAAACATAACAATAGTTTTTAAAAAACATTATGCTGAGTGAAAGAAACCTGACAAAAAGTACTACATATTGTATGTTTCCATCTATATAAAATGCAAATATAAATAAATCTATAGAGACAGCATTAGATCAGTGGTTATGTAAAGCTGGGGAAGGATAGAGGGATTGAAAGGTGACTGTTATGGGGTATGGGTTTTTGTTTTTGGAGTAATGAAAATGTTCTAAAGTTGATTGTGGTGATGAACCCAGAACTCTGCGTTTATACTAAAAGCCATGGATTTTACACTTTGGATGGATTGTATGGTATATGAATATATCTCAGTAAAACTGCTTTAAACAAAACAAAACAAAACAAAACAAAAAGGGCTTGCTGGGGTGGAGATTGGGTGGTGCCACCTTTGGGGTTGAAAGGCATACCAGGAGCCATTGTTTTTTCGTTAAACCTTCCCACACTATTTGTTTATTTAAAAACCCTGGCCATGTATTGCTTAGGTTAAAATTTAAAACCCTCGTGGACGCTGTCAGGCGTTTAAAGGTGAGGCACCCTGCAAGGCGCGAAAGAGCTTTATAGAGTTTGTGGAACTTGGCACTGGGTAGCAGGCAGGCCACGTTGCGCTGGGGAATTACAGCTTGTAATTGTGATCTAACTTGCAAAGTCTGGGGAAAGCCGGAACGCACGGAGCGCCCCAGGCAGCGAGAAGAGGGCCCCCGGGGGATCAGAGCTATGGTTCCTGATTGCGGCCCACACCCCTACCCCCACCGGCGGGGCCACTGGGGCAATGACCGCGGGTGGCCCCACACGGGGAGGCGGGGTTAGGGGCTGGTGGCGCGTCCGGGCTCCGCGCTCTGATTGGCCGTGTGCCCCCAGGGGTGCCGGGGATGTGGGTGGGGAGAGGGAACGCCGCGTTCCTGTGTCGGAGGGACTGGGTGGTGGGCGTGGGCCGGGTGACGCCCTAAATGCGCCCGGGCGGCGCGTGGCTGCTGTCGCTGTCGCCGCCGCTTGGCCGAGGAGCGCAGGGCCGCGCGTTGGGTAAGGAGGGGCCCCAGGTAGCGGCCGCGCCTTTCGGCGGCTCCAGCTACTTTCTTTGCCTTTACGGGGAGGGAGGGAGCTCTTACTGTTTATGGGGATTTGGGGAGGTATGGCCCCCTCTAACCACCTCCCCACTCCTGCCTCAGTCTTCTGGGGCGTGGAAACAGGCTCCCTCCACGCTTCTCTCTTACCTAGACATGGAGCTCTCGTGCCCGGAGCGCCATCCCTGGGGACCCCCTTGCACTGTTGGGCAGCTCCCCGCTGATCCAGCCGGCGTTCCCTGCGCGCTGACCTGTGCGCCCCGGAGCGCACCGAGCTGGGCGCTGGGGAGGGAGGGGCAGGGCCGTTCGCTCGGGTCCCTTTGCTCCGACCGCAGCTCCCAGTCCAGGTCAACGGACTTGGGAGGTGACCTGGGGCCGGCGGGAACCCCGGGGACCCTCAGGCGGGCTAGGCAAGCGCGGTCAGAGGCGGCGCCCGCTCGGAGCCACGTGGAGTCGGGCGCCAGCGCCCACTGGGTTCCAGGAACCCAGACCTCCACGTTGCCGGGCGTCCGGAGCGGGCCACCCAGCTGGGACGTGAGTTCCAACCCTGGCTTCTCAGTTAAATTACATTTGCTCTCTGGACCTCAGTTTCCCCATCTGTAAAATGGAGCGAAAGATCTGCCGCCCAGGCTGGTCTTGGAGAGGTGTGTTATTGTGCATATTCTGCTTTTAACCTGCAGCGTCAGGGGGGAGAGGGGGCAGGGCAGATCTAGGGGAACCCTAGGGCCCAGGAGGCAAGGCCAGAGGAGCGTAAAGGCGTCATAGGAAATATTCTAAGGCTGCGCGATTCAGTTCTGCAGCCGTTGGCCACGTATGGCTACCGAGCGCGCGAAATGTAGTTAGTCCACAAGCGTTTTAAAAAAACTGTGCTGCACCCAAGATTTGGAAGACTTAGTATGAAAAAGAAACCACGGGGCTCCTGTAAGACGTGTGAAATCCAAGGACTCGGACACCACCCTCTGTTTGCCAACGGATGCTACGAAATGGCTCAGTTTCGGTTTCACTACCTGCTAAACCCCGATTCCGGAGCAGGCGCCACCCCGGCTGGTGCGCGCTGGGTGTCCAGAGCTCAGCCACGTGGCCAAGCCCCTCCCTCCCTGGGGGGCATTAGCTCCCGGGACCACAGCAGTCTCTAGAGGCTCGTGGTGGTGGTGGTATTGGGGGGTGGGGTGGAGGGAAAGGAGCCTGGGAGAGGACTGCCCCCCTCTTCCGCCCCACCGGGGCTGGGGAGGCAGCCTTTGGGTTCCCAAAACTTCAGTCACCTCCACTGCTAATCAGTTAAATCCCTGGGCGGGGAGCCATTAGAAAGTGGTCCCTTTTCCATTCATTTTCAGATCTAACAGTTACATGGGGCGGGGGTGATAAAGCTGGGGCTGCTAGTTCTACACTGGTGCCCCAGGCCTTCCACGTTCCTTTTCTGGGCAAGCCAGCTCTGCTCCAGTATGGAGCCTGTGGCTAACTGGAGTTCTGTTTCCTTGTTTGGTTTCCGTCATTTTTGTTTTCACTGTCCGTGGTGTTTGCTAATGATGGCAGTTTGCTTTATGCTGCTTGGAAATCAGAATAATGCCCCCCCCCCCAAAAAAAATATGCCCACATCCTTCTTTCTGGAACCTCCCAAAATGGCACTGATGTGGTAAAAGGGACTTTGCAGAGGGGATTAAATGAAGGCCCCTGTGATGGGGCAATTCTCCTGGATTATGCAAGTGGGCTCCATGTCATCACTGGGTCCCTATAAGAGGGAGGCAGGAGGGTCTGAGTCAGAGAGAGAGCTTGAAAGATGTCATGGGGGAAGGGGCCACCAGCCAGGAATGCCAGAGGCTTCTAGAAGCTGGCAGAAGCCAGGACATGGGTTCTTTCAGCCCTCAGACAGCGCGATTTTAACCCAGGGAGGCCCATTTGGCACTTCTGACCTCCAGGACTGGTTTAAGCCACTAAGCTCGGCAGTAGCGTGTTACAACAGCCACGGAAACCCATAAAGTGTATGTTAACCGTGTGCTTGGAGTGCTTGACGTTTTTGTGCTGCCTTGCACACAGTAAGTGCTCAATAAATGTTAGCAGGCGATGTTCCGAATCTCCCGGGGCCTATCTTGAGACTGGAAGCTCTGGTTGGTTTGGACTCTGGGTTTTGTTTGTTTTTGCTTTTTGTTTCTTGGCATTTGTATTGCAGAAGTGGACAGAGGCAGGTGGTTCCATGGGGTGATGCGGTTGAAATTTAAAACCAAACACACAGTGGGTAGTTTCACAACCAAGTAAAAGCTGTCCTGGGTGGGAATTTCCTAAGGCCATTCTGGGGTTTGTCTACTTGGATGGAAAAAACCGCTAGACAAATATTTGAGCAGGCTCTGGGAGCGGAGACGCTGGTGGCAGTCAGGGAGGACAGTGGCAGTTCCCAGCTCCCCGCGTGGAGGGGACACCTGTAAAGGAAGTGAGTGCACAGAAGGATGGGTGGGTGGGGTGTTCACCTGGGCTCCGGCCGGAAGGAGGAAGTGCTTGTGAATGTCGAAAAAAGTGGTACAGGGTTTGCCAAGTGCTTGAGAAAATCTGATTAGGTGCAGTGCAATCTGCTCTGGATGAAAACTCAGCTCCACTGCTTTGAGGCACTGAGATCTTTAGGAGATTTTCTAACCCTGTTTTTGCCTCAGTTTCCTTATTTGTGAATTGGGTGGATGATGACACCTGCTTGCCCAAGTTGCTTGCATTAAAAAGATCACATTGTGACTTGGCAGGGAGCCTATCTTGGCACGCCTTAATAAATGTCAATGGTTTGTGGTCAGATATTTGTAATGCCTGCTAAATATTTAAGTAGCACAGGTGCATGTGTATATGTGTATTTGTGTATAGATATATATTTATATATTTTTATAATATTTAATGTAAATATTTAAATAGCACAGGTGTGCATGAGTATATGTGTATATGTATATAGATATCTATTTTTATAAGTCATTCTTGTCCCACATGCCAGAATAACACTAACAGTTTACAAATTAAAAAAAAAAATTTTTATAGAGAGAATGAACATGTCACGTAGATGTTGAGTTCAATGAGTTGTTTTTTTTTTAGATTTTTATCTCATGAAAGGTTTTTTTATATAAAGTTTTATTGAGATATATTCACATACCCTACAGTTATCTACAGTGTACAGTTATTCACAGCACCATCATATAGTTGTGCATTTATCACCAGAATCAGTTTTTGAACATTTTCCTTACTCCAAAAAAAATAAATACATAAAAATAAAAGTATAAAAGGACACCTAAAACATTCTATCCCCCATCCCACCTATTTTTCGTTTACTTTTTGTCCCCATTTTTCTACTCATCTGTCCATACACTGGATAAAGGGAGTGTGAGCCACAAGGCTTTCACAATCACACAGTCACCCCATATAAGCTATATAGTTATAAAATTGTCTTCAAGAATCAAGACCACTGGGTTGCAGTTTGACAGCTTCAGGTATTTCCTTCTTACCATTCCAACCCACTAAAAACTAAAAAGGGGTATCTATATAGAGCATAAGAATGCCCTCCAGAGTGACCTTTCAACTATCTGAGATCTCTCAGTCACTGAAACTTTGTTTCATTTCTCTTCCCACTTTTGGTCAAGAAGATTTTCTCAATCCCAGGATGTTGGGTCCAGATTCTTCCCCAGGGAATCATGTCCCATGTTGTCAGGGAGATTTACACCCCTGGGAGTCAGGTCCCATGGAGGGGGGAGGGCAGTGAGATCACCTGCCAAGTGGGCTTAGAGAGAGAGAGGCCATATCTGAGCAACAAAGAGGTTCTCTGGGGGAGACTCTCAGGCACAATTATAAGTAGGCTTAGACTCTCCTTTGAAGTTATAAGCTCCATAAGGGCCAGCCCCAAGATTGAGGGCTTGGCCTTCTGAATCGTTAATTCTCAATATTTGTGAGAATATCAGTAATAACCCAGGTGGGGAAGTCCAACATTCTGCATTTTCCCCTGGTTCCTCAGGGTGGGCCCACAAATACATTTCGATTTTCTACCCAAATCACCTTGAGATGTATCGGGTTTTCACACTAAACTGTGCAAACCCACCAGATCTCACTTCGCGTTCAAAGCTCCATGTACTCCAGGTGTTTAAACAAACTGACCATACGAGTTAAATTATTCAGTGTGCTGCAGAAAGTATAGATCCTGCACCATATAAACATCCCTTCCCTTGATCTCGCACAGAAGTTGAAGTTTTAAAACACAGTATCATCCTTTACCCTTTGACCTGATTTGCCTTAGTCCTAACCAGATCCACTTCATCATATCTCTAATTGAAGTCTGGAGTTCAATGAGTTTTGACGGTTGTTTTGGCCACAGCTCCCCTCGAAAGTTCCCACTTGCCGTCTTCCAGCAAGTTCCCCTTTCTTCACTGGGCAGACATCTTCATCCTTTCACAAGAGGACGTCTTCAGAGAAATGACCAGGCATGGAATTGGTGGGTTGACAGGAACTTAATGTTTTTTAAAGTAAAGAAATTAAAGGTTTAAAGGTTTAAATAGCCAGTGTGATGGGAACTCAGCACTCCTGTTGGTGTAACATTTTGGGAGGGCAAGTTGGCAGTCTCTAGAATTTTAAAATATTCTTTGACCCAGCCATACCACTTCTAGGAATTTAGCATACGGATAAGCTCTTAGAAATTGGCAAATATGCACAATTAACAGTGCAGTTTATAAGTGCTGATACTGAAAGATCTCCCAAATTTAATCATGCTGGAGACAAAAAGAGTAAGTTGCAGAAATATATGGAGAGCATTTTTCCATTTCGTTGTTTTTCTTTTTTTGATGGGCTGTGTGTACAGTTGCCTGGTAATGAACAATAAGAGAAGTACAAGAAACAGAAACAGTGGTTGTGGCTAAGTCCCTGGAATGAGTGATTGGGGAGAAAAGGCTTTCTTATCATTCACTGTATCCTTTACTCTTTTGAATTTTTTTAAAAGCCATACCCATGAATTAGGTTCATAATATTTAAAAAAATTAGCCTAAATGTAAAAAAAAGTAATGGGTTAAGCCCTATAGAATACCAAATTTATGTAATACACTGGAGGGCCAAAAAGGAAATTTTGACAGATACAGCCAATTTTGACAGATACAGCCAGGTCGTCCTTCAAAGGGGCTGCACGGATGTACCCCTACCATCAAGAGTAGGTTTAAAACTTTTCTTCTCAATAATTTTGGGTTCATCATTTGAATAGATAACATATGCCTGATAAGATATGACTTTACTTCTAAAGTCAGCACAGAAATATCATTCCAAGATTATAATAGTTAGTATTTGGTTGCAAGTAAAAGAAAACCTGATTGATAACAGGTTTTAAAATATGGGCTTATTTTTCTCACCAGATAGGAGATCTTAAGGTAAGATGGTTGCTGGCATTGGTTCAGCCACTCAACATTGTCATCAAAGAGCAGGCCCTTACTGTCCTAAGCTTCTGGCTTCTTGTGTCCTTTGTTTACTGCCTCATGATTGCCAAATGGCTGCCATGGCTCCAGGCATCACGTCCCCATTCCAGGCAGGAAGAGAGGGGAAGGGCCAGCATCAGCAGTCTCTCCTGTCTTTCTTGTTTTTTTTTAAAGCAGATGTTTTTCCAGAAGCTCCCAGCTGACTTCCCATTGTGCTGTCTCGGCCAAAATGGGTTACTGCAAAGGAGTTTGAGAAAGAAGAGCATTTTGCTTTTCCAATCTTTGATTAAGAGGGCAATGGAGAAGACACTGGGAATGGCTGTGCTGTCAGTACGTGGCCAAGAGAGATATTAAGAGTCTGCTTGAGTCTGAAAACTGTCAATGGTTGTGAACTGGATGAATAGAAAGCAGAATGGAGCAAAAGAGGTGCTTGCCTTGGGTTACAAAATTTAAAGGGCAGCCAAAAAACTCAGTCATCAAGATAAGTAACTTTTCAATATATATTTAAAAAAATCAAAATGAATTCCAAAAAATAAAAATCCACGATGACAAAAATGTCATCGTTTGAAATAAAGACAAGATCTGACAGGGCAGAGACTGGGGGATGAAAGGGGAGCAGGCAAGGGCAGGGCCCGAACCTAGTTAATTACCCAGAAAACATGGACCAGTGGTGAGCCAGACACAAAATACAGAGAACCACGATGTCAACCAGGACAGATCGGAGCTCAGACAAGTGATGTGGCCCCCAGAACTTGCTTTCTCAACCACTCTGCCTCTCACCAATTGTGCAACCCTGGGCAAGTTACCTAACCTCTGTGTTTCCCCATCTTTGAAATGAGAGACAGCCCAGCTGCCAGCGCATATTAAGCGCTGTTCTGCTCTAGGGACCACCACTTGAAGAAACTCTGAGGGTCAGGGGTGTTCTCTGATGAGCTAGTACAGAGAAGACATGACTTCTGCCTCTATACTTGCTTGCTGTGTCCCCCGGTCCAAGTGGCATTGCCTCTCTGAGCTTTAGTTGCTCCAATGGAGCATATTCTGAGAATTAAATAATGCCTCAATGTCAGGATAACCTGTTGATTTTTTTAAAATGCTTCTATTGAGGTATGTGCTAGTTTCCTAGGCTGCTCAAAGCAAATACTGGTGTTATAGTTTGCTAATGCTGCCAGAATGCAAAACACCAGAGATGGATTGGCTTTTATAAAAGGGGGTTTATTTGGTTACACAGCTGCAGTCTTAAGGCCATAAAGTGTCCAAGGTAACACATCAGCAATCAGGTACCTTCACTGGAGGATGGCCAGTGGTGTCCGGAAAACCTCTGTTAGCTGGGAAGGCACGTGCCTGGATCTGCTCCAAAGTTCTGGTTTCAGAATGGCTTTCTCCCAGGATGTTCCTCTCTAGGCTGCAGTTCCTCAAAAATGTCACTCTTAGTTGCACTTGGGATATCTGTCCTCTCTCAGCTTCTCCACAACAAGAGTCTGCTTTCAGTGGCCATCTTCAAAGTGTCTCTCAACTGCAGCTCCTGTGCTTTCTTCAAAGTGTCCCTTTTGGCTGTAGCTCCTCTTTAAAATATCACTCACAGCTGCATTGAGTTCCTTCTGTTATGTCAGTTTGTTTACATGGCTCCACTGATCAATTTAGACCCACCCTGAATGGGGAGAGCAACACCTCCATGGAAATTACCCAATCAGAGTCATCACCCACAGCTGGGTGGGTGCATTCCAAAGAAACACTCAAAGAATTACAATCTAATCAACACTGGGAATGTCTGCCCACACAAGATTACATCAAAGATAATGGCATTTGGGGGGACATAATACATTCAAACTGGCACAACTGGTGAAATAAGGCGAGTTAAATAATGGAAATTTATTTGCTCACAGGTATTTTTTTTAATGCATTTTTTTTGAGATATATTCACACCATACGATCCATTCAAAGGATACAATCAGTGGCTCACTGTATCATCACATAGTTGGGCATTTGCTCACAGTTTTAAAGCCAGGAAATGTCCAAATCAAGGCATCATCAAGCTGAAGACCGGCTGCTGGTGATCTTTGGCTCCTTTGCCACATGGCAAGGCACATGGCGTTGTCTCCTGGTCTTCTCTTCTCTTCCAGGTTTTGTTGATTTCAGCGACTTGCTTCCATGATGTGCTGCTTTGACTCTGTTCTGTACCCCAGAAAAGATCCTGCTCTTTGAATCCATTCTTGTGTGGGGCAGACCTATTGTGGGTGGGACCTTTTGGTTAGACTTTTTCAATTGAGATGTTCCCCAGCCCATACAGGTGGGTCTTAATCCTTTACTGGATTCATTTGTGAAGAGAATAAAAGAGAGTAAAAGTCTAAAGAGCTGAGAGAGAAATGCCCGGAGATGCTAAGCAAGGACCCACAGAAACTGAGAGAGCCACTGAAACCAGAACCCAGAGGAGAAGGACCAGCAGATGTCGCCATGTGCCTTCCCACCTGACAGAGGAACCCTGGATGCCAGCAGCCTTTCTTCAGAGAAGGTATCTTCTTGTTGATGCCTTAATTGGGACACTTTCATGGCCTTCAAATTGTAATTTGTAACTTAATAAATCCCCATTGTTAAAAGCCAAACTGTTTGTGGTATATTGCATTCTGGCAGCTCTAGCGAACCAAAATACTTGGCTTTCTCTCTCTTTGTCTGAATTTCTTTTTCTTGTAAAAGACTCTGGTAATAGGATTAAGACCCATCCTGATTGGGTTGGGCCACACCTTAACTGAAGTAGCCTCATCCAAAGGTCCTACACCCACAGCAATGGATTAGGTTTAAGAACATGTTTTTCTCGGGTCTGTACAGCTTCAAACCACAAGGTAAATTTAATTTAACATAAGACTAACCATTAACCATTTCAAAGTGTACAATTCAGTGGTGTTTAGTCCATCCACAATGTAACTCCACCATCATCTCTAACTAGTTCCAAGACATTTTCATCACCCCCAAAGGAAATTCCATGCACATTAGCAGTTGTTTCCCATACCCCTCTCCCCAGCCCCTGGTAATCTCCATCCTGCCTTCTGTCTCTATAGATCTACTTATTCTGGACATTTCATAAAAAAAGTGGAATCGTACAAAATGTGACCTGGCTTCTTTGCCTGAACATCATGTTTTCAAGGTCCACCCGTGTTGTGACATGGATCAGAGCGTCTCCTTTTCATGGCTGAATAATATTCCATTGTATAGATAGAACACATTTTATTTATTGATTCATTATTTCCACCTTTTGCTATACTGAGTAGTGCTGCCATCAATTTATTTTTGATATTTTCCTCCCCACGCCTCCCCTCCCTATGCTTTACACACCCCTCCTTTTTTGGATCTGAATAGTCTTTTAAATGAAAAATAGAATTATCCTCACCATTTCCCTTGAATAGTATCTGACTTTTACATCTGTCTCAACATTTGCTGTGGGCTGGGGCCACATTTATCTTGTTCACTGCTGTATTTCTTGCATCTAAAATAGTATCTGGAATTCAGAGGGAGCTCATGCTTAGAGGACTGTACAAATTCATATTGCTTTAACTCATGCTTTGATACTAGGTTTAAAAGATTTGCTTTCCCGAGGTCCTCCTGCTGAGTCACGCCTTGTTTCTAGTTGGGGTTGCTGCAATCTAATTCTTCTATGCAACAAATGTTTCTCCTGTGTGCCAGCTGGAGCACATGGAGCCCTTTGGACCTGTGGTGATATTGCTAATGTTGATTGATCGTTTCGCTGTGTGCCAGGCATGTTTTGTTGTTGTTGTTACGGTTGTATTGAGGTACAATTCATATACCACACAATTCATCCTTTTAAAGTGTTCAGTTCAATGGTTTTTAGTCAGTTCACAAAGTGATACAATCGCCATCAAAATCAATTTTAGAACACTTTCGTCATCAAAAGAAATCATCTACCCATTAGCTGTCATTTCCCATTGTTCCCTTCCCCAAGCCTTAGGCAACGACTAATCTACTTTTCATCTCAATGGATTTATCTTTTCTGGGCATTTCATACAAATGGAATCATGTAATAAATGGTCTTTTGTCACTGAGCATGATGTTTTCAAGGTTCATCCATGTTGTAACATGTATCAGAACTTCACTCCTTTTTATGGCTGAATAATATTCCATTGTATGTATGTGTGGACTGCATTCTGTTTATCCATTTACCCATGAATGGGTACTTGGGTGGCTTCCACTTTTTGCCCATTATGAATAAAGCTGTTAGGAACATTCGTGTACATGTTTTTGTGTGGGGGTGTGTTTTCACTTATCTTGGGTGTATACCTAGGGGTGGAATTGCTGGGTCTTAGGGTAACTCGATGTTTAACAATTGGAGAGACTGTCACCCCGATTTCCACAGCAGCTGTACCATCTTACATTCCCACCAGAAATGCTTGAGGGTGGGCATTGGTTTTTGAACCCCAGATCTCCAACCCTTTTATTCAATCCCAGCCTTTTCTCTGTGCTTCTGCCTTATTCCTGCAAGTAGTGGATGCTACAGACTTTGCGAAGGTGGGGAACGGGGCAGAAACAGAATTGCAAGGGACTCAGCGAACTGTGGGGTGTGGTTAGGGATGCTTGGTGCCAAGAGGGACTTTTGGATGTGGGAGCATTTCAGGATTTGACTGCTCATTGCAAAAGGTCACTTAAAGCAAGGATTCATGAAATTTCTTTTCGTTTTAACATAACCTATAAATCTTTTGCTAACCTTTTGGTGCAAAGCAAAACCTTCTCTTTGGAGATGGATCTGTTGATTGAAGAGTTCTTTATTTTTCTTGTAAAAACCAACACCTGCATTTTCTGGTTTCAGTTTCTTTAAAGCAGAGGGAGCTGTTTCTTTAGAACTCTCTTGCCTGAAACTCTGAGCAAAGGTTCAAAAAGTTCTCATTGGGTTTCTCCTAAAAGTTGTATGGCCATGGGCTACTGGTGGAATGAAGGGAGTGCCCAAAAAATTCTCAGATTTTTAGAAATAGCTTGGAAACTGTCACAAAGAAGCTAATGTTGACAGAGGTTCAAGATTGCCACCACTGAAAAGTGAATTCTTTTCAGGAAACAAGATGGTATAACAAAAGAAGAGGGGTGTTGGAATTCTTTACATGACCAATTTGTTGACTATGTCAACCAGCTTTATCCCCCTTTTTAATAATCAAAATACTATTCTATCTTCCAGTGTTCCTGACTATAATAAATTGGTTTTCATCATGAAAGAATGTAGTAAGAGCTGAATGATACTTGTAGAACATTCTAGGTATAGCGTTGTTCTGTTGGCACTGTCTGATAGAATTTTCTGCAATGATCAAAATATTCTGCATCTGTGTTGTCCAACAGAATGGCCGCTAGCCACGTGAGACTATCTGAGCCTTTGAAAGATGGTTAGTGCAACTGAGGAACTGAAGTTTAAATTGTATATCACTTTAATTAATTTAAATTAAAACATTAAGTGCCCACTTTGGTGAGCAACTGTCATCTTAGGCAATGCAGATCACCAACTTTTCCCCAAACCTACGTGGTTGTCTCATCCATGTGTAATTGATCGACAGTTTTGATCAGCTGTACTCTGTCTTAGAAACAACTATCTTTTTTAAATTTAAATTTAAATTTTTTATTAGAGAAGTTGCGAGTTTACAGGGCAATCGTGCATCAAATGCAGGATTACCGTGCATCAAATGCAGGATTCCTGTACACCATCCTGTGGTGAACACCTTGCATTGGTGTGGTTTGTTTGTCACGTGGATGAAAGTGCATTTTTACAACCATCCTGCTAATCATAGTCCACTGTTTAACGTGGGAGCTCACTGTTTGTGTTGCACAGTTCCACGAGGAAATTTTGACCCTCATGCTCCATGCATGGGTGTAATATTTAATTAAATTATGTTATTAGAGTGATGGGTACAACTGGTGTAAACAGATTTGGGAATAAGCAACTCAACTGCGGTAAGCATGCAGCTCATTGGGAGTTTTGGAGAGCCCCCCCCACCTCCTGCTGGGAGGGTGCAGTGGGGCCCAGGGGCTCTTTGCACCTCAGTGGGTGAGTTGGCTAATTGAGTAAACTGGAGGTTGGCTGAGAGTTTCCACTTTTTTTGTCCCCTTAGGCAAGATGTCTGGTGAGGCCAGCTGGGGTGGTACAGCAACAGAATCTGGAGCCAGCCCCGAGTTCTTGGGGCCCGACACCCCGCTGCCTGGTGAGGCGGTCTTGGAGGCCTTCCAGGTGACCCACGCTGCCAGGTGAGTCGCTTCTCCTCTGGTTCCAACCTGGGCCCCCGGGTCCCTTGAAACAAAGTTGGCTTTGACTTCAGCTCATTTGGGGCACCCCTTGGCTTTGGTGGGAGGGGCAGTGTTCTGGGGTCTGCCGGGTTGGGGCACATGGATTTTGCCAAATCAGTGTTTTCCTTTCTGTAGCCACTGCCTCTCTCTGTTGGGGGTCATTTCTCCATTAGAATGTGGCTTTAGTTTACCAGCATTGCTGCAGCAAATGCCACAAAACTGGTTGGCTTAATCAATAAGAATTTATGAGTTCATGGGTTTGGAGGCTGGAAGCCAGATATCAAAGTCTTGACAGGCTGTGCTTTCTCCGAAGTTTGTAGTGATGGCTGGCAATCCTCCGTCACATGGCGCACTCTCTCCCTCTCTGTGTCTCTCACACACACACACACACACCCTCTCTCTCTCCCTGCTTCTCTCACTTCTGGCTTCTATCGATGGACTGCATCTGAACTTCCTCTACCTTATAAGGCCTCCCGTCACAACGATGACAACTCACCCTGATTCCCTTTGGCCTCATCCAAATAGGGTCTTCAGAGATCCTATTCACAAATGAGTCCACCCATGAACTAATAAGCACATCTTCAAAGGTCCTCTTTGCACGTGGATGAGGGATGAGGGCCTGAACCTATCTTTACAGGGGACACAAGTCAGTCTGCAACAAAATGTGAGCGATCTGCCTTAAATCCTGGCCTGCTGCCTGGAGGAGGCAGCCCCAGCCATTCAGAGAGCGTCTGACTTGTATATGAAGAAATTCTGGAAAGGAGGGATAGGCCCAAGGGGAGGGAAGGGTCGAAGGCAAATAGTGGGATGGGGGTACGGGAAGGCTGCATCTGGGTTATTGTCTTCCCTGGGGCGGATGAGAGAGAGCTGAGCTGGGCAGAGGCTGAGTGGGCCTTTCACTGGTGGAGGAGCTGGAAATGGGGCTGAGCAGAGAGAGGGCCGAGCTGTGACGTGTTCTCCACAGGCCCCTCTGCTGGGAGGGCCTGCTTGGGGCCAGGGGGCTGCCCTGGGGAGGGAGTGAGACCCTGGACCAGGGGCTGGCAGCTGAGGTCGGATTCTGGCAGCACGTCCAGCAGCTGGGGGAGCGGGTCCTCCTACCGGGAAGGAGAGCTGGTCAGCCCCGCAGGGCCTGCCTCAGCCTGGCCACACCTCATTGGGGAGGGCTATGGGCAAGTTTTTCCTGAACAGATTTACTTCTCTGTGGTGAGGGGCTGTGGGTGAGCGTGTGTGCGTGTGTATGTGTGTGTGTGAGGTGTAGAAGATCGTGTGTGTATAATTGTGTGCACAAAGGTGTGCAAGTGTGTATACCTGAGTGTGTGAGTGTGCATGTGAGTGTGTATGCATGTAATTGTGTGTCTGCCTGAGGGTGTGTGTGTGCATGTGTATGTGTATATGTGATTGTGTCCGCATGAAGGTATACGCGTGTGCACATGTGTATATGTGTATGTGTGTATGTGTGTATCAATGTATGTGATTGTATCTATGTATGCGATTGTGTCTGCACAGGGGTGTGTGCATGTGTGTTTATGTGCATATGCAAATGTGTTTGGGTATGTGTGAGTGTGCATGTGAGTGTGTGAGTATGTGAGTGTGTATGCATGTAATTGTGTGTCTGCATGAGAGTGTGTGTGATTGTGTGTCTGTGTGAGGGTGTGTGTGCATGTGTGTGTATATGTGATTGTGTCCGCATGAAGGTATACGTGTGTGCACGTGTGTATATGTGTGTGTATGTATGTGATTGTGTGTATCTATGTATGTGATTGTGTCTGCACAAGGGTGTGTGCATGTGTGTTTATGTGTATATGCAAATGTGTTTGGGTATGTGTGAGTGTGTAACTGAATGTAATTGTGTCTGCACGAGGTTGTGTGTGTGTGTGCATGAGTGTATGTGTGTATGTGATTGTCTCTGCATGAGGGTATATGAGTGTGACTGCATGTGAGTGTATGTGATTGTGTGTCTGCACAAGGTTGTGTGTGTGCATGTGTGTGTGTGTATGTGATTGTCTCTGCACGAGGGTATATGAGTGTGACTGCATGTGAGTGTATGTGATTGTGTGTCTGCATGAGGGTGAGAGTATGTGTGTGTGAGTGTGTATTGTGTATGTGACTGTGAGGGTATGTATCTGTGTATTGTGTAATTGTATGTCTGCATGAGGACATGTGAGTGTACGTGGGTGTGTATGTGCATGCAATTGCATGTGTGCATGAAGGCATGAGGGTGTGTGTGTGTGTGAGTGTGTATGTGAGTATGTGTGTGTATAATTGTGTGTGTGAGGGTATGTATGTGTGTGTATGTGTGTATGTGAATGCGTATGTGATTGTGTCCGCACAAGGATGTGTATGTGTGTGCACATGTGTATATGTGTGCATTTGTGTGTGTGTGTTTGTGATTGTGTCTGCATGAGGGTGTATGTGTGAGTGCCTGTGAGCATGTGTATGTGGCTGTGTGTTTGCATGAGGGTGTGTGAGTGTATCTGAGAGTGTGTGTATATGTGATTGTATGTGTAAGGGTGTGTATGTGTGTATGTGTGTATGTAATTGTATGTCTGCATGAGTGCATGTGGGTATGTATGTGTGTATGTAATTGCGTGTGTGCAAGAGGGTGTGTATGTGAGTGCATGAGTGTGTGTGTATATGAGGTGTGAGCATGTATGTGTGTAATTGTGTGTCTGCATGAGGTGTATATGAATGTGAGTGCCTGTGTGTGTGTGAGTGCATGTGACTGTGTTATGCAATTTTGTGTCTCTACGAAGGTGTGTCTGAGTGTGTGAAGGGATATGTGCATGTGAGTGTGTGAGTATATGGGTGCATTTGAGTACATGTGTACGTGAATGTGTGTGTCTGAATGAGGGTGCATATGATTATGTGAGTGTGTGTTTGCATTAGAGGGTGAGTGCACATGTGTGTGTGACTCTGTGTGTGCAATTTTGTATGAAGGGATGTGAGTTTGGGAGTAGGTTTGTGTGTGAGTGCATATGTGTGTGTGTCTCAAGAGGATATGCATGAGTGTTCACATGTGCATGTGAATGTGCATGTAATTTGAATGTAACTGTCCAGTACTAGCAGAACGGGTGAAAGTCACTAGGATCCCAGGATCCTTTTCTATGGTGGCTATTCCAGATACCAGCAGTCCACTTGTGGAAAGGGGTACCACAACCCCTTCCCTTTGAGGGCACGACCTGTAGCATCCTTGGTCAGGATTTAGTCACCTGGCCTTACCTAGCTACAAGGGAGGCTGGAGAATGTAGTCTGTGGGTGGGATGCCAGGGGAAAAGAGCAGAGTGGATATTGGGGGACACTTGCTCCCCCAGCCATGGCTGCTTCAGGGCTTGTGGGGTGGGGACTTGTCCTTTGTTGTCAGGAAACCTTCAGAAGGCCTTGTAGACAATAGAACACTCCTTGTCCTTTCCTCTTGGCAGAGCAGAATCATTCATTTTGTAATTATGCATTTATTGAGCACCTAGTGTATGCCAGGCACTGTTTTAGGCACTGGGGATAGAGCAGTGAGCAAAACAGAAAGAAAGAAGGGAGGAAAGATAAGCAGGAAAATGACAAGAAAAATCAGAGTGAGGCCGACTGTAAATGCACAAAATAGGGCAGTTTCTTAGAAAGGGGGGTGCAGCGCAAACATCCATGGATCCATTAGCTCTCAGCTCAGGAATTTCCCCGACCTCCCTGCCCCTTTCAAACGCACGCTGGGTCACTCTTCAGAGTTGTCAGTTTGCATTTGTTTGTGTGTGTGGTTCTGGTTTTCCCTGCTGCTCTGGTTTTGCTCATTTTTGTGTCCCCAGCCTCTAGCACAATGCCTGGCGATACAGTTTCAGTGTAGTAAAAATTTCATCCATGCATGCAAAATGCATGCATGTGTGAATGGAAAGGGAACCCCAAGCCCCCTGCCCCGGAAGCAGTTTCCTCCAGGAATGGGGGTGGGGTGAGGAGGCAGAGACAGGCAGTGATGTCACAAGAGGTGGCTGGGATGGAAGGTTCTGGAAGGTTGAATGGGATTGAAGGCTTGTTGGGGGAGGAAGCCACCTACCCTCCTGCCTCCCGCCACCGCCATCATCCTGGCTGGACCTGGGTGGTGACGAGGGCTGGGAAGGGGTGGTGCAGGCTAAGGCTTCCAGGTGGGGCCACCTGTTAATTTTCTTTGTGGAAGAAGGAAACAGCTTGAATGCCCAGATGTCTCAGCTCCCAACGCTTTACCGTGGTGACAACCACACCTCGCAAAGAATGGCAGGTAGAAGAATGGGAGAAGGACAAGCAGGGCTCATTTGGGGTTCAGATTGTGACTATCATTCAGTGGCATGTTTCAGTAGAAGTTGGACTCACCATAAATGTACATTTTGGCCTCCAGCTAGACCCTCAATGTCTTTTTCTATTGCACTTTCTGTTTGGTTGCTGCTGGGATACAGGGAAAGCTATTGATTTTTAAATATTTTATCTAGTCCCCTTACTGAACTGTTTTTCTTTCTAATAGTTCTTCTGATGATTGGACAGTCTAGATGGTCAGTCATATTATTTGCAAAATAACAGTCTCCTCTGTTTCCAATCTCTATTCCTCTCATTTCTTTTTCTTAACTTATTGCATTGGCTAGGAACCTCCAGATCAATCCTGAATAGTAGCAATGAAAGCAGACATTGTTGTCTTGTTCTTGACTTAATGGAAATACTTCCAGTGGCTTTGCTGTTATTAAGGAAAATATTTGTGGGAGCTTTCTGGTAGATATCCTTTACTAAGTTAAGGAAATATATCCCATTTCTTATTGCTAAGGGCTTTTCACCAGAAACAGAGATTTCATCAAATTCTATCTTGAGATTGCATGGTTTTCCCTCTTCTTCCACTCAATGCACAACCCACATTGATAGATTTTGAATGTTAAACAGCTTTTTGCATTCTTACAATAACCCTTACTTGACCTTGATTTTTTAATTGTGAAACACATCATGCACATAAAATAACACATAAAACGTATCTGTGCAATTTAAAGAATAATAATAAATGCTTGTAGACTAGTACCCCACTTGATGAAATAGATTATTAGTATCTTAGGAGTCTTCTGTATATCCTGCCTTTATCCCATATTTCTCTCACCCCTAACAGAGGGAAAATGCCTTCCTGGATTTCCTATTGATCCTTCCCCTTGCTTTTCTTTATAGTTTTGCCTCCTAAGTAATGTGTTAATTAATGCTGCCTGTTTATGATCTTTATATACATGGAATCACACTACAACTTGCTTCTTCGTCATGATGGCTGGGAGATGCATCCAAGTTTGTGTGTATTTTCCTTCATTTTCAACATGCATAGTATTCTGAAATTTATTTATCCATTTTCCTGTTGAAGGACATTTGGGCTGCTCCCAGTTTGGCTTTCTGGCAAACATCGCTTCCATGAGAATTCTTGAACATTCCCTCTTCTGGCTCCTGGGGAAGAGTTTCTCTTGGCTATTTACCTGGAAGTGGAATTCCCATGTCCGGGGTATGCATGTCTTTACTCTGAACAGTTAATGCCACATTCTTCCAAAGTGGATGTGTCATTTTTTGCTCCTGGTGGCAGTGGATGAGAATTGCCATTCGTCTTCCTCACCCACATTCGGGTAAACTTTTGCATCCCTAGCAGAGGTGAAGTGATCTCTCATTATTTTTTTGTGCCAGTTTGAAACTGTTACGGACCCCAGAAACACACCATGCACATAAAATAGCACATAAAACATACAATGTACAATTTAAAGAATAACAATAAATGCTTGTGGACCAACTACCCACTTTATGAAATAGAATTTTATTAGTGTCTTAGAAGTCTTCTGTATATCCTGCCTTTATCTCATATGTCTTCCATTCCTAACAGAGGGAAAATGTCATGATCTTTTAATCCAATCTTGTTGGTGGAAACTTTTGATTGAGTGTTTCCATGGAGATGTGACTCACCCAACAGTGGGTGAGACCCTTGATTAATTTCCATGGAGATGTGACCCTGCTCATTCCAGGTGGTGCTTAATTAGATCACTGGAGTCCTTTAAGAGAGCTCATTGAAACAAGAAGCTCAGAGAAGCTGAGAGGGACATTTTGGAGAGAAGCTAAGATATATAATCCAGAATTTGCCCCCAGGAGAAGCAAAGAGGTGACACAGACTGAAGCACTTGGAGATGGTAAGCTAAGAGATGAAGCCCAGAGTTTGCCCCAGAGAAGCTAAGAGAGGACCATCCAGATGCTTAGAGAGAAATGCCCTGCGAGAACAAGCATGGATGCACAGGAGCTGAGAGAGAGAAACTAAGAGAGGCAGAAGCCCAGAGACATTTTGGAGAAAGCCATCTTGAAACCAGAATCTGGGAGCAAACGACCAGCAGACATCAGCCACGTGCCTTCCCAGCTGACAGTGGTGTTCTGGACACCATCGACCTTTCTTCAGTGAAGGTATCCTCTTGTTGATGCCTTAATTTGGACACTTTTATGGCCTTGGAAGTGTAAATTTGTAACCTAATAAAATCCCCTTTTTAAAAGCCAATCCATTTCTGGTGTTTTGCATAACGGCAGCTTTAGCAAACTAGAACAGTGGTTTTCCCCGACTGCATTTCTCTGATGACCAGAGCACTTGAGCATCATCTCGTGTGTTTACAGGCCGTTTGTGTTTGGTCTTCTGCAAATTGCATGTTCATGTTTTTCACCCATTTTCCTCTTGGTTTTTCTGTCTTTGTCTTCTTAATCCAGAGGAGCTCTTGTTGTATTCTGGATACCAGTGCTTTCTTGGCATCTAAGTGTGGTGGGTTAATTTGAAGTTCCTCTGTATCCCAGAAAAAGCCATGTTCCTTCAATCCATTCCTATGGGTGCAGATCTATTGTAGGGGGTAATTTTTGATTAGGTTATTTCAGTTGAGATGTGACCTACCCAATTCGAGGTGGGTCATGATCCTTTACTGGAGTCCTTTATAAGAATACAAAAATACAGAAGCTAAGAAATGAAATTGAGAGACACTCACAGAAAAATACCAGAGAAGATGAGAGAGAAGGACACACTCACAGAAGCAGAGAGAGGGAGCCATGGAAACCAGAAGCTGAAAGCAACGAAACCCAGGAGAGAAGGACCAGCAGATGCCAGCTGTGTACCTTTCCATGTGACAGAGGAGTCCCAGATGCCTGTAGCCCATCTTCAGAGTCCAGGTATCATCCTGTCGATGCCTTGAGTTGGAACTTTTCATGGCCTAAGAACTATAAATTTGGAAGCTATTAAAAGCCAACCCATTTCTGGTATATTGCATTTCATGTGCTTTAGCAAACCGAAACACATGGCCAATATCTTATCCCCTTCAGCGACTTTCCAGGATGTTCTGATGCTTGATAAACAGACATTCTTAATCTGATCAAGGTTTGTTTTTTCCTGCATGTCTGGATTTGACATTGGCTTGGCTAAAGAATCGCGTTGCCTCCACTTACCACGAAATGATGCATCGTCTCTAGTATCAACGAGACAGAATCAAACCAAAGGCAAGGACACATGGCTGTGTCTGAGCTTGATTATCTGCAAAATGCAAACAATGATAGTACCTTCCTCTGGGTTGTTGTGCAGATTAAACGAATTGGCGCACGAAAAACTTTTAGAATATTGCTTGGCACACAGGGAAGGCCCATATGTTCCTTGCTTTTATGGCCATGGTTGTTTTGTATTAACCAGGGTTTCAGTGTTACTGGTTTTATAAGGATCCTCCCAGCCCAAAGAGCTCAGTGAAATGTCTGTCTGTGAAGAGATAGTGATATTATTCTCCGTACATAAAGAAGACTCTAATGGTGTTTGCAGATTGTAACTGCAACATCTGGCCCATGGTTTTTTCAATGTAGGCACTATTGACATGGGGGCTGCAGAATTCCTGGAGTGGGGGCCTGCTAAGGCCTGAGGTGGAGAAGGGGTTTGGAGTGTGCTGAGGATGGAGGGAAGATACAAGGTAGCTAGAGCTGAGGAGATCAGGAGTGTGGGGACGTCCTTGTATTCTCGGCTCCCTTGGATCCAGCCATACTGTGCATCTCTGCCCTCCAAACTTGCTTAGCTGGTTCCCACTCTCCGGCCTTTGAACCTGCAGTTCCCTCCGCCTGGAATGCACCTCCCAGTAGATATTCCCACCTTCAGGTTGCAACTCGGACATCACCTCCTCCAAGAAGTCCTCCCTGACCACCCTGCCATTTTCACTCACAGTGCCCTCTTTTATCCTCTCCATCTTAGTCATCAGTGTTGGAATTTATCTTTTGTACATTTTGTGTCTGTTTGTCCCACAGAAGGAGGGACTTGTCTGTCTTGTTCTCCAGTGCCTAGAATGGTTTCTGGCACGTAGTAGGTGCTCAGGAAACACTCGTGGCTTGGAAAACTCTCCAAGGGGAGGAGGAGGGCTGAGAACCAGTGTCGTGCCGTTCCCTCCCACCATGTTGGTGTGCAAAGAAGTTTCTTGGGTGAGATCAACGCAGACCCCCCCCCCCCACCGAGGGCATGGGGAGCCTAAGTTTTAAGATCTGACACTGACCTCTCACCTCTGCATCCACTTGCCAGTTCTTAGGGGCTGTTGGGGACTGAATCATGTCACCCCCCCTCCAAAAAAAAAAGACATGCTCCGTCCTAACCCCTGGCCCTATGGGTGTGAACCCATTTGTAAATAGGAACTTTGAAGATGTTATGAGTTCAGGTTTGCCCAAAACTGAATGAGGGATGGACGCCTTCATTTAATATGGCTAAAGCCTTATAAGCCAAGGAAATTAGGTGTAGAAGCAGAAGCCAGAAACCAGAAGAAGCCAAGGAGGAGGCAGATCGCCACGTGACGGAAGGCAGAGAGGCAAATCAAGGAACCCCAAGATGTGTATCAAGCCAGCCCCAGAATAATACAGGCTCTAGGAGAACACGTGGCCTTGTCGACACTTTGATTTTGGACTTCTGTGTCCTCCCAAACTGAGGGACAACAAACGCCTTTCTTTAAGCCACCCAGTTACGTGGTATCTGTCGTAGCGGCCCTGGCAAACGACGCGAGGGGGTGACCTGAGATTTCATAGTATTTTTTATATGGTGCCTTGTCACCCATTTTACTTTGGCCAAGACGCTTGCCCGAAGGCTGAACTTTGTTTGGCCTGGTTAATAAGCAGCTTTCCACCCACTGCGGCACAAAACTTCTCCAGCTGGTTCCACCTGATAAGCCAACAGCCGTCCCCCATGACCCAGGGGCCCAGTTTTTGCCTTGAACTCACTCATCCTCGGCTCCCGGGAGAAATCTATGACCCTCCACTCCTGGACCACAACTATGGAGCAAGCCTACGAGTCCTTCTCGCTTTTCTTGTGTGCTGCCCACCCCTTGGTTGAGCCATCCTACCTGACCCCATTTCCCATTCACCCCCAAGCAGCAGTGCCCCCTCTCTCCCTGGAACCTGTGAGTATCAGACTCTCTTTTTGCCTGCTTGATTATCTCGGTCTTCCATTGCAGCATCTCTTACTCCCACCCAGACCCAAATTCAAAATCCAACGAAACTAAGTCAAAACAGGGGCTCAGGGGCCAACGTTGAGTTCAGCCTGGTTGCATTTTGCTTTACCTCTGAGGAGGTAAAGACATCCAAGACCAGACACAGGAAAAGTTTTCTGGAGTCACAAACCTGTATACAGGTACACCTTGTTTTACTGCGCTTCATTTTTTTTTTTATTTTTTTATTTTTTTATCTTCATTTTATTGAGATATATTCACATACCACGCAGTCATACAAAACAAATCGTACTTTCGATTGTTTACAGTACCATTACACAGTTGTACATTCATCACCTAAATCAATCCCTGACACCTTCATTAGCACACACACAAAAATAACAAGAATAATAATTAAAGCACTTCGTTTTATAGCTCTGTAGATATTGTGTTTTTTTTACAAATCGGAGGTTTGTACCAACCCTGTGTGGAGCAAGTCTTTTCGTGCCGTTTAGTACAGAAGGCTCAGATGATGGTTAGCATTTTTTAGCAATAAAGTATGTCTTAATTAAGGTATGTACATTTTTTTTCATTTTTTAAATTGTAGAATATAACATATATACATGAAAGTGACAACTTTCCAAGTGCAATTTCACAAGTAGTTAGAGGGCAAATTTTAAAGAATATTATAGGTTACAATTCCACAGTTTCAGCTATTTCTTTATTATGAAACATACTATATACACAAAAAGATAATATCTTTCAAAGTATGATTTAACAAGTAGATATATAGGAAATTTCCAAAGTTATTATGAGTTATAGTATCATAGTTTCAGTTATTTCCTTATTGTGAAATACGACATACATATAAAAAGGGATAGCTTTCAAGTTACCATTTAATAAGTAGCTATAGAACAAATTTCAAAGGATGCTATGGGTTACGGTCCCACTGTTTCAGTGATTTCCTTCTAACTATTCTAATACCTTAGCAACTAAGGAAAAGAAAATTATATAAATAATCAGTATTCATAATCCTTTGTTAAATTCCATCTTGTCTGTTGCTACCCCTTCCTCTAGTTTAATCACTTTCCTGATCTTCAGGGATGTCTAGGCAGTGACCACCCCAACCTGTTCATGTTGAAAAGGGGTGTCAACTTTATTAGCAAAGGAAACACATCTAGTTGATGTTTCGAAGAGGCTATTGCCTCTGGGTTTTGGGACTTAGCTGGCATGGGAGCACTCTGAGGGATCTGTACTTTTTTTTTTTTAGACATAATACTATTGCATACTTAATAGACTACCAGATCACATAAACATCACTTTCATAGGCACTGAGAAACCAAAAACGTCATGTGACTTTTTTATGGCGATATTTGCTTAATTGCAGTGGTCTGTAATACCTCTAAGGCATGCCTGTGTGTACACATGAATTTACCTGCACAATTAGTAACCCTTCGGTATCCGTCGTTCTGCATCTTGTTTCTTTTTCCATTTTTATTGAGATTGTTCAGATACCATACAGTTATCCAAAGATCCAAAGTGTACAATCACTTGCCCCTGGGTGCCCTCATACAGCTCTGCATCCATCACACTTAATTTTTGTTCAATTTTTAGAAACTTTTCATTACTCCAGACAAGAAATAAAGTGAAAGATGAAAAAAGAAAAAAAGAAAAGGAAACTCTAATCCTCCCCTATCCCTAGCATCTTGTTTCTTTGATTTAACAGTATGGCTTGGAGAATATTCCACATCCACCAGTCACTGTGGCTCTAACTTCCTGGTTGTTTTTTTCCTTCCTTTTTATTGAGGTGACATTCACATAATAGAAAATTAACCATTTTAGAGTGTACGATAAGTGGCGTTTTGTACATTTCACCATGTTGGGCAGCCACCACTTCTATCTAGTTCCAAAGCGTTGTCATCACCCCAAAAGGAAACCCTGTACCCATTCCCCATTCCTGTCTCCCCCAGCCCCTGGCAACCACCAATAGGCCTTCTATCTCTTTCTGGATTTATGTGTTCTGGATGTTTCATGTCAGTGGAATCAGACAGTATTTGCCTTTTGTGTCTGACTGGCTTGTTCCACTCAATGTCACGTCTTCACGGTTCATCCATGTTGTAGCATGAGTCAGAAATACATTCCTTTTTGCAGCCGAACGATATCCCATCAGGTGTAAATACCATCGTTTGTTTCTCCATTCATCTGTTGACGGACACTTGGGTGTCTTTCACCTTTTTGCTCTGGTGAATCGGTATTTGTACCTCGCTGTACAAATACTGGTTCGAGTCCCTGCTTTCAGTTCTTTTGGATTTGTACCTTCTTTCTGTTTTTTACACAACCTTATGATATTCCATCATATGGAACTTCTGAAATTTATATTACCAGTTCCCTATTACTGGTTGTTTGCCTTGTCTCCAGTTTTTTTTTTTTGCTATTCAGACTGTGCTTCAGTAGATATCCTTTGTGTGCTGTTTAAACATCTGTTGCGTGAATAATTCTTTGGCGTCCTTAATTTATCTCTGGCTGACTGTCTTGGTTTGGCCCCATGTGTAAATTCTATCCCCAATAATAACTCGTTGTGGAAACAGAAACTCCTGGAATCTCCTTTGTGGTAGTGCCAAATGGCTTGTCATGGCGTGAAGTAGATCTTTTATGATTTTTTATATTTTAGAGTGAATTGCACTTTTGCGGTATACCATTTTGGTGCCTAGTATCGTTTTTCCCACATATAGAATGATTTGCTTTTTTGGTGTACACTTGTAGGAATCTTGGTAAATGCATAGTCATATAACTACCTGCACAGTCAGATACAGAACATTTCTGTCAACCCTAAAAATTCCTCACGCTGCACCTTCATATTCCAACTGCTTTCCCACTGCTACCCCTGGGCAGGGCAACCCCTGTCTGTTCTCTGTCCCTGTGGTGTTGTTTTTTTCCAGAATGTCATATAAACGGAAACACACTGTATGTGGGCTTTTTGAGCCTGGCTTCTTTCACTCAGCATAACGCTTTGAGATTCACTCGGATGGTTGCACATAGCAGGAGTTCATTCTTTTTTATTGCCATATAGTATTCCATTTTCTGGGCATTTCACTATTTGTTCATCAAAGGTCTTTTGAGTTGTTTCCAGTTTGGGACAATAATGAATAGAGCTGATAGAAATAAACATTTGCAGACAGGTCTTGGCGTGAACGTAAGTTTTCATTTAGTGGTAGATCTTTTTAGTGTTAATGTATTTGCCAGTTATCTCAGTTTACTGCCTCTGTACCAACACTCCACAAATTAGATGGCTTAAAACAACAGATGTGTGTTGTCTTCCAGTTCTGGAGGTGGAAAGTCTGGAATCTGTTGGAGAGAATCCTTTCTTGCCTCATCCTGTGTCTGGCATTTGCTGACCATCCTTGGGCTCAACCTCTGCTTGGTTGCAACTTGGGGTTCTCCCCTTTCTGTCTGTCTGTGTCTAGTTCTCCCCTTCTTTTCTGGACACCACTCATATTGGATTAGGGCTCTCCTCAAACGAGTTTGGCCTCGTCTTAACGAATCACATCTTCAAAGACCCTCTTTCCAGATAAGGTCACCTTTATGAAACTGATGGTTAGAACTCGAAGATGTCTTTTTCGGGGGCACACTTTTCAACCCAGGACAAAACCAGTATGTGAGATTTATTTCTTCCCTCAAAAAGCATATCCCAAAAAATATCCATCCCCATCAGACCTGGGGGATAGAGATGACACAGGGTCCAAGTGATAAAGTGACACGGTTCGGGATTAGGGTTTAGCAAGTGAGGCCTGGCCACCGGCACAACTTTTTTTTTTTTTTAATATATATATATATTTAATTCAGTTTTATTGAGGTATAGTCACATACCAAACAGTCATCCATGGTGTACACTCAACTTTTCACAGTACCGTCATATAGTTGTGCCTTCATCACCCCAATCCATTTTTTAATGCAATTTTATTGAGCTATATTCACATAACATGCAATCCTCCAAAGTGTACAATCAGTTGTTCACAGCATCATCATATAGCTGTGCATTCATCACCACAATCTTTGAACATTTTTGTCACTCCAAAAAATAAAATAAAAATTAGAATAAGAACATCCAAAACATCCCATTCCCCTCCTCCCCTCATTGTTCATTTACTTTTTTCAAATACAGTTTAATTGAGATATATTCACACACCCTATGGTAATCCACAGTGTACAGTCATTCACAGCACCATCATACAGTTGTGTGTTCAATACCAGAATCAATTTCTGAACCTTTTCCTTATTCCAAAATAAAAATAAAAGCAAAAAAGAACACCCAAAACTCTCCATGCCCTCCATCCCACTCTGTTCTTCATCCAGTCTTTGTCCCCATTTTTCATCTGTCCGTACACTGGCCCAATCCATTTTTGAACATTTTCTGTACACCAGAAAGAGTAAAAACAAGAATAAAAAACAAAAGTACAAAAGAACACCAAAATCATCCCCCCCATCCCACCTCAATCTTCATTTAGTCCCTGTCCCCACTTTTCTACTCATCCATCCATACACTGGATAAAGGGAGGGTGATCCACAAGGTTTTCACAATCACACTGTCACCCCTTTTAAGCTACATTGTTATGTAATCGTCTTCAAGAGTCAAGGCTACTGGGTTGGAGTTTGGTAGTTTCAGGTATTTACTTCTAGCTATTCCAATACATTAAAACCTAAAAAGTGTTGTCTATGTAGTGCGTAAGAATGTCCACCAGAGTGACCTCTCGACTCCATTTGAAATCTCTCAGCCTCTGAAGCTTTATTTCATTCCATTTCTCTTCCCCCTTTTGGTCAAGAAGATGTTCTCAATCACACAATGCTGGGTCCAGATTCATCCCCGGGAGTCACATCCTGCATTGCCAGGGAGATTTACACCCCTGGAGCAGGCTAAACTTTTTGAGTGGGCGGGGAGGGGCACCAAAAAATTCAAGTCATCGAGATAAATAATATTTTAATGCAATGTTTCGAAAACCAAAATGAATGCGAACTGCAAAAATCAAAATGAATGCAAAACGAGTGCCAAAAATCCGGGAGGAAAAATGTATCAATATTGTAAATCAAATCAGGCAGCTGTTTGGTTGGTTTACAACCTTGTGTGATTGTGCAAAGGAAGCAATGTTTTCTGGTCTGCCTTGCCCCCCCCAGTTCCAGGACCCCCATATCCACTGAGTGATTCCCAGGGTGGGTTTATGAGGAAGATGTTGGCATGCAAACAGATTGAGCAAAACGGGACTTTGTGTATAGACATGTTTGATGATTGAGTTTATGTTTTTACATTTTTTATATTGTGGTAACATATCTATAACATAAAATTTGCCATTTTAACCACTTTTAAGTGTGTAATTCAGTGGCATTCATTATCTCCACCACATTGTGCTACCATTGCCAGCTTCCACTTCCAAAACTTTTTCTTCATCCCAAACAGAAACTTCACCCATTCAGTGGTAGCTCCCCTTTTTTTCCTCTTAATAACCTCTAATTGATTGTCTGTCTCTATGAATTTGCTTATTTTAGATATTTCATAGAAGTGGAATCAGACAATATTTGTGCATTGGTATGTCTGGCTTCTTTCCCCAAGCCTCACATTTTGAGGCCTATCCATGTTGCAGTGTGGATCAGAACTTATTTCTTTTTATGGCTGCATAATATTCCTTTATTTGTTGATCCGTTCATCTGTCAATGGACATTTGGGTGGTTTCCACCTTTTGGCTATTGTGGATAATACTGCGATGAAGCTTTTATGAACGTTTTCCATTTGGTCCAAAATATGGGAGGATGTTTGATAAGGGTTTTTAGAGCATGCAGTTTGCCTTTTGCTTTAGGCTTGGCTCAGCCCGGCGCTTGTGTTTCAACGTAAGTTGTCTGTTCGTTCAGTAAGTACGAACTGGGCCCTTTACCCCATGTCAGTCCCTTGTCTAAGTGCTGAAAGGAGCCAGCTGTGAAAGAAAAGACACCAGGTTTCTATCCTCCTGTAGCTTACATTCTAGTAAAGAAAGAGACAGTTACCAAACAAGCAAAAATAGAGTGTGTTGGGTTGTAGGAAATGACATGGGGAAAAGTATAAAGCAGGAAAACAGAGGGGTTAGGGGTTGTGGTGTGGAGGGTGGTTTTCGATCAGGTACAGTGTCCCTGAGATGACATTTCAAGGAAGTTAAGGGAGGAGCAATGTGGTAATGTGAGGGGAAGGGTGTGCCAAGCAGAGGGAACAGAGCATGCAAAGGCCCTGAGGCAGGATGGGGCCTGGGATGTTGCAGGAACAACGAGGAGGCCCGTGGGGCTGGAGCGGAGGGAGCGAGGGGGAGAGCGGGAGGAGGGGAGGGCAGGGAAGGGACGGGGCAGGGCGTGCAGGGCCTGGTGGGCCGCGGGGAGGACTTGGGCTTTTCCCCCGAGGAAGGTGGGAGCCATGGAGGGCTGTGGGCAGAGGAGGGAAAAGATCTGACCAACATTTCCTTTATTTTTATTTTTTCAATAATAATAAATTTGACATGTTCAAATACACACAAATACAGGTCACGAACCTCTGTGTGTACCCATTACTCAGCTCAGCAGAGTCACCTTTGTTTGTCTCCATGCTGCCCCACCCCTGCTGGATGAGTTTCAAAGCGAATTCTTAGTGTGTTGTTTCATGGGTGACCCACGTGTTGCACAGGGCTGACGGGACCCCCCTTTACCAAGATCTCTCTGCTTTGTGGGAGGGGGCCCCCGACAGAGGCAGTTGCTCTGATTCCGGACAGCAGCGGGGTTGGGGGGGACCAATTTTGAAGGCTGAGCTGATGGAATTTGCTGATGAATGAGATGTGGGGGGAGGAGAGAGGGAGAGAGAAAGAGGTGAGGAAAGGAGAGGAGAGAGGAGAAGAGAGAATTGAGAAGAGAAGACAGAAAAGAGAGAAGGGAGATGGGGGGAGGGAAAGGAAGGGAGGGAGGGGGAAGGAAAGGAGGAAGGGAGGGAGGAGAGAAGGAAGGAAGGAAGGAAGGAAGGAAGGAACTGCGTTTCTTCAGGAAGGAGGGAAGGAAGGAAGGAAGGAAGGAACTGCGTTTTTTCATTGGCCGTGTGCTGTGTGTGCATTTTTACGGGCAGGTTTGTGGCTTCCGTGGGCTGGGTTGTGTTTGGCGGCTTGCGATGTTTGTGCTCCATGGAGACTTGTTCAAATCTGTTTTATAATATACCTGTTTCCCTTGAAATACAAAACCCATTTTTGCTAGTCTAGAACCACGAGCATGTCATGGGGTTTCATTTCCCTGTGTATTTATTATGAGTTTTTCCCTGCTTTGTCTATTTGCATTCACAGATAGAACCATTTAGAGTTCATAGAACACGACTAAAAATCTAGAATTTAGAACGACTGCTTGATTCTGGTATGAAGTAAACTGTGTATCGTGAGCAAAATAATACCCAAAAACTATTGAAAAAACCACTTTCAATCAATGTAGACCAGCAGTTTTGCCCCCAGGGGACTGTTGACAATGTCTGGAGACATTTTTCGTTGGGAACAAATTGATATATTGGATTTGCAGTTTTAATTAAAATGCTTAGAGAAATTTGATTACATAAACGTACAGCAGATGTGAAATGTTTGGGGAACGTTGATTTGCTAAATTCATAAAGCTCACTAAACAGCAGTCTTCTTAACATTTATGTAACTATTCATTTATATTATGTAAATGTTTAGAAAAATGTTGTTTAATAGATTTATAGGATTAACAAATTGGGAATCAAGTGAAGATTAAGAATCTTTGTTGTTACTGATGCTGCACAGAAGTTCTCAGATTGTAAAGAGTTCAGTTTATGAGGGTGCAAGGATCGGGATAGCTGAGAACCACCACTGTCCCCCACAAACGGATTCAAGACCACGTGGTTTTAAGTTTGATTACTGACACTTGTCCTCCAAAGAGGTTGCATTAATTTTTACCATGATATTTGAGCATCCCTGTTTCCCTACATCCTCACTAAAGTATTATCAACCTTTTTGATCTTAGTCAATCGGATCAGTTAAAATTGTATCAGAATATCTTCTATTGTATTTCTCTCCTGACTGAAACTGAGCATGTTTTCCAGTTTTTAAAAGTCATTTTTATCTTGTTTTCAGAAAACCGTCTAGTCACATCCTTTGCCCATTTTTCCTATTGAGTTATTGGACTTTTTCTTATTGATTCCTCAGAGCTTTTTATATATTAAGGAAATCAGGCCTTTATCTGTCAGACGTGGTGCTCATATTTTTTCTCCAATTGTGGTTTATCTTTTGATTCTATTTGTGATATCCTTTGCCTTGTAGAAAGTTTAAAAAAAAAAATTTAAATAGCAAGAGTTACCATATTTTCTTTTACGCCCTTTGGGTTGTCATCTTATACTATCTTTAAGGCAAGCAAACTAGAGCAGGGCAGATAACTAGTAGCTCCCTTGAGAGTTCCTTTGCCTTGGGAGATTTCAGAATCTTTTTTCTCCTATAGGGTTACTTACAGACCTGGCCCTTATATTCTGCTCATTTACGAGACTCTTCTGGAAACTCTCGGGTTGAATACCCTCTAGACTTTATGATTGCCTTGAGGTCTGACATACGGGATCACTCTCCTCTCTCTCTAGGCCCAGCACAGGAACATCTGGTTATCCCAGGATTCTTGGCAGAAATGGCCAATTGATAGGAACTGGCCCTGGACACACAGCCTCCTTGCCCACCCCGCTAAGCTGCCTGCCTTTTGCCTTTCAGTTCTGTGAACGATGATCCCTGTGGACCTGGAAGGGCTACAACTCCAGCCACTCAAGGAGAGGAAGCAGAAGACCTTGAAGTAGACATGGATAAAATAAAAGGTAAGTTACTCTGGAGAGTGGGTGAGACACAGGGACGAGCTCTGAGCTGACAAAGCCTGGGCCCAAAAAGTGAGAACACAGTTATTCTTTGCCTGAAGGTGATTGAACCTTTGGGTTTCTGCCTCTGGTCGCGAGTGGAGAGGAAAATTTGCCCATTTTTCCTATTGGGTTATTGGACTTTTTCTTATTGATTCCTCAGAGCTTTTTATATATTAAGGAAATCAGGCCTTTATCTGTCAGATGTGGTGCCTGTATTTTTTCCCCAGTTTGTGGTTTATCTTTTGATTCTATTTTTGGTATTCTTTGCCATGTAGAAAGTTTAAAAAAAAATTAAGTAGCAAGATTTCCCATTTTTTTTCAATCTGAGAACTTTTGCACAGTCGCGAGGATGATGTACAGGATCTGGAATTGGGTCCCTTCGATTCAAAGCCGAGCGTTGCTTTTGGGTGAGACGCTCGGTCTTTCAGAGTCTCATTTGGGAGTGTTGATAATAACCCCTCCCCCTAAAGGCTCAGGAGCCCAATGGGGTCAGAACAACAATGACGTTTTACATTTGCATCGTAACCATTTTGCCACAGGAATTAAACTCAAGAACCACCCCATGTTTGTAAAGCACCTTCAGTCCCTTTCACAGCTAGATTGTCATAGTTTTCCAGTGTTGCTGTAAAAACATACTGCAGGCTGGTTGGCTTAAACAACGGGAACTTCTTGGCTCACAGTTTTGGAGGCTGGAAATCCAAAGTCAGGACGTTGGCAGGGAAGTCTGGAGAGCTCAGGGGGCGGCTCATCTGGGATTCATAACTCAGTCTGCCTCTGTCACTTGGCTGTTTCTCTCTTTCTGTCTTCTCCTCCTTCCAAATTTCCTCTGCTTATCAGGACTCCAGTCACATGGACAGAGGCTCACACTGATTCTGTTTGGTCTCATCTTTATTTTTTTTTTAAATGCAATTTTATTGAGATATATTTGCTCACCACATACTCATCCAAAGTGTGCAGCCAGTGGTTCACAGTGGCATCTTATAGTTGTGCATTCATCACCACAATTTTTGAACATTTTCATTACTCCAAAACAAATAAAAATAATAAAAATTAAAATTAAAAAAAAAAAAAAACCACCCCAAACATCCCATGCTCCTTATCCCCCCATTATTTAGTTATTTCTCTTTGTTTTCTCACTCATCTGTCCATACCTGGATAAAGGGAGTGTCAGTTGCAAGGTTTTCTCAATTACACAGTCACACCTTAAGAGCTATATAGTTATACGATCATCTTTAAGGATCAAGGCTACCGGAATATAGTTCAACAGTTTCAGGTATTTCTTTCTAGCCCTTCCAATACACTAAAAACTACAAAGGGATATTTATATAGTGCATAAGAGTAACCTCCAGAGTGACCTCTTGACTCCATTTGAGATCTCTCAGCCACTGAAACTTTATTTTGTTTCATTTATCTTCCCTCTTTTGGTCAAGAAGATTTTCTCAATCCCAGGATGTTGGGTCCAGATTCTTCCCCGGGAGTCAGGTCCCATGTAGTGGGGAGGGCAGCGAGATCACCTGCCGAGTTGGCTTGGAGAGAGTTGTTTGGCTTCAACTTAACAGGGTCTTCCAAGATGCTATTTCAAATGAGCTCACATCCGCAGGACGGGGTTAGAACTTGACCATGTCCTGGTAGGGGGGGATGTGATTTGATCTGTAACATAAACAAAAGGGCATCAAAAATGATGACTTTTACAGTCACTGGCAAATAGTAATGATTTTCAAATTCTCCTTTTGGTCATTAAAACATCCCCACCAAGTGTATAAAACAGTGAATCTTGTGATAGACAATGTCCGTGATTAACTGTACAAATACTAGAAATCTCTCTCATGAACTAGAACAAATGTATGACACTATAACTAGAAGTTATTAATAGAGGGGCATATAGGAAAAATGTATATAAATATTGCAAACTATATACTACAGTTAGTTGTATTTCAACATTCTTTCATCGACAGTAACAAATGTACTATACCAATATGATGAATCAATAATGGGGGGTTGTGGTTAGGGTGTGGGAGGATTTGAGTTTCCTTTTTTTGTGCATCTTTGTTTCTTTCCTGGAATAATGAAAATGCTCTAAAAATTGAAAAAAAATTAATTGTGATGGATGCACAGCTGCATAATGGTATCATGGGCAATTGATTGTACACTTTGGATCTTTGGATAGTTGTATGGTATGTGAACAATCTAAAAAAAAAAAAAAATCCCCACCAGTGTACACGTGACACTGTACACATTCTTCTCCCTTTGAAAGCTTCTCTCCTTCCCCTTGTTTCAGGCTAAAGACCCGGGAATGGGCATGGAGGGGGTTGATGGGCTGCTCCTACTTCCCAGATATTCTTCTCCTCCATTTGTTCTAAGCTGGTGCTGGTTCTTCCTGTGGAGGGATTGGTGAGGTTTGCTAATGCTGCTGTTACGCAAAATACCAGAAATGGATTGGCTTTTATAAAGGGGATTTATTAAGTTACAAATTTGCAGTTCTACAGCCATAAAAGTGTCCAAACTAAGGCATCAGCAAGATGATACTTTGACTCAAGGATGGCTGATGGCACCCGGAAAACCTCTATTAGCTGAGAAGGCACGTGGCTGGCGTCTGCTGATCCCGGATTGTGTTTCAGCTCTTTTCTCAGCTCCTGTGTGTTCTTGGTTCTTTTTCGCAGGATGTTTCTCTCTAAGCGCCTGAGGGTCCTGTCTTAGCATATCCTGGGGCAAACTCTGGGCTTCATCTCTTAGCTAAACTCCTTCTGTCTGCGTCTCCAAGTATGTCTAAGCATCAGTGTCAGCTCTTAGCTTCTCTCCAAAATGTCCCTCTCGGCTGCTCTGAGATCCTTCTGTTTGTGAGCTCTTTTATAGGACTCCAGTGATTAAATCAAGACCCACCCTGAATGGGCAGGGTCCATGTCTCCATGGAAATAATTTAATCAACCGTTTCACCCACAGTTGATTGAGTCACGTCTCCATGGAAACACGCAATCAAAAGATTTCAGCCTAATCAACACTAATACTTCTGCCCCCCACCAAGATTTCATTAAAGAATATGACTTTTGGGGGACATAATATATCCAAATTGGCACACCAACCAAAGGGAAAAATAGCATCCCATAGTTGATGGATGAGCAGTTTCCTTCCAACACAGCTGTCGTCAGCTTCCACCTCACTGGGCATTGTCAAATGCACTCATATAGATTGATTTATATCCCCCAAAATGTTATGTTACAGTCCTAAGTCCCAGCTCCTGTGGATTGGCTCTTATTTGGAAATAGGTCCTTGCACATGGATTTGGTTAAGTTAAAATAGGTCATTCTGGACCAGGGGTTCATCTGAATCTAAGAGAGAGGCATGGGATGGATTCTTCTTTAGAGGCAAATACCATAAATTTAGTGGCGTAAAGCAATAGAAATTTATTCCCTCATCATTCTCAAGGACAGAAGTCCAAACTCAAGGTGTCAGCAGGGCTATGTTTCCCCTGAAGGCTTTAGGGGCGATTCCTCCTTGCTTCTGCTTGGCTCCTGGTGGCTTCCGGCCATCCTTGGTGTCCTTGGCTTGCAGGCGCAGCACTTCAGTGTCTGCCTCCATCCGCACAGGGCCTTCTTCCTTCTTTGTGTCCCTTCTGTGTTTTCACGTGGCCTCCTAGTAAGGGCCCAGTTGTTGGATTTAGGGCTCACCCTACCCCTGTGTGACCTCATCTCATCTAATTACCTCTGCAAAGGCCTTATTTCCAAATAAGGTCACAATCTGAGGGTCTGGGTGGCTATGCATTTTGGGGGGATGCTGTTCAACCCAGTCTGGGGGTGATGAGGAAAACACGATGCATCAACAACTCTCTCCAGAAGAAATCTTCTCCTCCTTCTCAGCATCAACCCATTCACATCCTCAAGGGAGATGATGGAGTAAGGAACGGAAAACTGGTTTTGTAGTCCCTCAATTTGCTAGTCCAACATAGATGGTAGTATGAGCCCGTGCTGGGTTATGCTGCATAACATACAGCCCCCAAACCTCAGAGGCTTAACACAATAAGAGTTGGCTGTTTGCTTACAGTATGTATTTGGCACAGGGCTCCTCTTTGACGTGCACGTCCACTGTGTCATCCTTACTGCGGTGGGGGAATGGGGCACAAGAAATCATGCACGTGTTCTTAAAATTTCCACCTGGGAGAAGCACACATCAGTCACATTTCATTGACCGAAGCAGTGTAGGCCATTGCATGGGAATTTTACCTAAAAAAAAAAAAAAAATCCCTGCAAATAATACGGAACTCTAGTTAGTGATTCACGTGCTGACGTGTTTCGGGATGTCTTACTTTGCCAGGGTTGCTATCACAAAGTACTGCAGGTTTCAACAATAGGAATGTTTTATCTCATGGTGCTGGCAGCTGGAAGTCTGAAATCCTGGGTTAGCAGGGCCAGGCTTCCTCTTAAAGGGGGGAATGTGTTCCATGCCTCTCTTCTGGCTTCTGGTGGGTGACCAGCTCCTTGGCAATCTCTGCCTCCATCATGTGCCGTCTTTCTGTCTGTCTGTCTCTATCTTTCTGTGTCCAGATTTCCTCTGCTTGTAAGGACATCAGTCATATCTTTTTTTAATGCAAGTTTATTGAGATCTATTCACACACCGGATAATCACCTGTGCTGGTTTGAATCTATTATGTTCCCCACAAAAGCCATGTTCTTTGATGCAATCTTGTGGGGTCAGACTTATTAGTCTTTTGATTAGGGTGGAACCTTTTGATTGAATGTTTCCATGGAGATGTGACTCACCCAACTGTAGGTGAGACCTTTTGATTAGATCATTTCTGTGGAGGGGGTGACCCCACCCATCTAGTGATTAGTTTACTGGAGTATTTTAAGAGAAGTTAAGAGGCAACACAGACCAAGATGCTGGGAGATGCAGACAGAAGGACGTTTGGAGATGCTAAGCTAAGAGATGAAGCCCAGAGTTTGCCCCAGAGAAGCTAAGAGAGGACCCCCAGATGCTTAGAGAGAAACACCTTGGGAGAGCAAGCGAGGATGCACAGAAGCTGAGAGAGAGAAGCTAAGAGAGACAGAAGCCCAGAGACATTTTGGAGAAAGCCATTTCGAAATCAGACCCCGGGAGCAAAGGACCAGCAGACGCCAGCCACGTGCCTTCCCAGATGACAGAGGTGTTCCGGACGCCATCGGCCTTTCTTCAGTGAAGGTATCCTCTTGTTGATGCCTTAATTTGGACAGTTTTATGGCCTTAGAACTGTAAATTTGTAACCTAATAAATCCTTTTTATAAAAGCCAATCCATCCAGAAGGAGCTGAGTGTTCTGGAAGAGGATATTAAAAGAGTGGAAGAAATGAGCAGCTTATATTCTCCTGCTAGTGAGGATAACACAGTGCCTCAATTTGAAGTTTCCTCTCCATGACACAGTAGTATTATTGATTCCACAGAATACAGCACACCTCCAGGTTTCAGTGGCAGTTCTCGGACAAAGAAACAACCTTGGTATAACAGCACATTAGCGTCAAGATGAAAATGACTCACTGCTCATTTTGAAGACTTAGAGCAATGTTACTTTTCTACAAGGGTGTCTCGCATCTCAGATGACGGCCGAACTGCAAGCCAGTTGGATGAATTTCAGGAATGCTTGTCCAAGTTTACTCGATATTATTCAGTATGACCTTTGGCTGCATTGTCTTATGCTAGTGACCTTTATAATGGTTCCAGCATAGTCTCGAGTATTGAATTTGACTGTGATTGTGACTACTTGGCCATTGCTGGAGTTACAAAGAAGATTAAAGTCTATGAAGATGGCACAGTTATCCAGGATGCAGTGGATATTTGCTACCCTGAGAACGAAATGACCTGCAATTCAAAAATTAGCTGTATCAGTTGGAGTAGTTACCACAAGAACCTGTTAACTAGCAGCGATTATGAAGGTACTGTCATTCTATGGGATGGGTTTAACGGACAGAGATCAAAGATCTATCAAGAGCCTGAGAAGAGGTGCTGGAGTGTTGACTTTAATTTGATGGATCCTAAACTCTTGGCTTCAGGTTTGATGATGCAAAAGTGAAGCTGTGGTCTACCAACCTAGACAACCCAGTGGCAAGCATTGAGGCCAAGGCTAATGTGTGCTGTGTCAAATTTGGCCCCTCTTCTAGATACCATTTGGCTTTCGGCTGTGCGGATCACCGTGTCCACTACTGTGATCTTCGTAACACTAAACAGCCAATCATGGTATTTTCAAAGGACATCAAAAAGCAGTCTCTTATGCAAAGTTCATGAGTGGTGAGGAGATTGTGTCTGCATCAACAGACGGTCAGCTAAAGCTATGGAACGTGGGAAAACCATACTGTGTACGTTCCTTCAAGGGCCATATCAATGAAAAAAACTTTGTAGGCCTAGCTTCCAATGGAGACTATATAGCTTGTGGAAGTGAGAACAACTCTTTATACCTGTACTATAAGGGACTTTCTAAGACATTGCTAGCATTTAAGTTTGATATGGTCAAAAGTGTTCTGGACAAAGACGGAAAAGAAGATGATACAAATGAGTTTGTTAGTGCTGTGTGCTGGAGGGCCCTGCCAGATGGGGGGTCCAATGAGCTGATTGCTGCTAACAGTCAGGGTATAATTAAGGTGCTAGAGCCGGTACTAAGAGTTTGGTTTATTCAAGTTAAATTGTACTTGATCCTACTGAAATACATCAGCAGCTGGCAATGAGAGAAGAAACAGAAACTATCACGTGATATCTCTCCCCAGAGTCATCATGGGTTTTGGTTTTGCTTTGAGTATTTTTTCTTTTTCTTTTTTCCCTCCTTTATGATCTCTGGGGCATTGGGAATGCCCAGTGAGCTCTCTGCCATCAATGTAACTCCATGGACTTGGCTGCTTTTGGTGGTATGGTTACCTAATTTTTGTGATAGGGAAACAAATTCTTTTGAATAAAAATAAATAACAAAAAATAATAAAAGTTTAATGAGCCACACACACAAAAAAAGCTAATCCATTTCTTGTATTTTGCTTAACGGCAGCTCTAGCAAACAGGAACATCATCCAAAGTATACAATCAATGGTTCATAGTATTATCAAATAGTTGTGCATTCATTGCCACAATCCATTTTTGAACATTATTGCTCCAAAAAAAAAAATAAATAAAAATTAAAAAGAACACCCCAAACATCATATCCCTTATCTCCGCCTATTATTTATTTACTTTTTGTCTTTATTTTCTTACTTATCTATCCGTACGCTGGATAGAGAGAGTGTCCATCGCAAGGTTTTAACAATTACCCAGTCATGCCTGTCATGTCTTTACTTGTCAGAGTTCTCCAGAGAAGCAGAACCAAGAGGATACATATGAAGAGATTTGTTGTAAGGAATCGGTTCATGCGACTGTGGGGTCTGACAAGCCAAATTCCGTATGGCATATTGGAGAAGAGAAACTCCACTGAAGGACTGATGCTGTAGTCTTTTGTCTGAGGGAGACCAGGGAGGAAGGGGTGTAGACTCAACACAGAATTCCTTCTGATTCTTGAAGCCTTCAGTCCTTCAGCTGATTATATGAGGCCCACCCACATTATTGAGGATCTCCTTTAGTTAAAGTCAATGCCAATCCCATCTGTGAAATAACCTCCACAGCAACATCTAGGCCAGAGTTTGACCACACAACTGGACATCATAATCTTGCCAAGTTGACACATAAATTTGGCGATCCGAGGGGCAAAATGGATGGACATCTGCAGCTTACTTTGAAATACATCAAAAAATAAGATGGAGCAATGGATGAATGGAGGGTTAGATGGATAGATCTGTGATAAAGCAAATATAGAAAATGTTAGCAGTTGTGGGATGTAGGTTGGTTATTGGATTTTCATTACACAATCCTTTCAACTCTCTTGTAGGCTTGAAAATTTTCATAATAAATTGGTGAGAGGGGTAATGAAGAAAAAATAAGACAGAGGAAGTTGGAATGGACTAACGTTGACCATGTGTGCTTACTCAAGGAATACAATTAATTCCTATTAATTCTGAGCTCTCAAAGACCCCTAAGAAAAGGGATTAATTAGTAGACAGTTTTAGATAATAATAATAATAAGCCTATATAGACATAGTGGTGGTTTAAAGCTGTAGGGACCCCGGAAAAACATTTTCTTAAATCTAACCCATTTCTGTGGGTTTGTACCCATTGTAAGTAGGACCTTTTGATGAGGTTGCATCAGTTAAGATGTATTCCACCTCATTCACAATGGGTCTTAATCCTATTACCGGAGGCCTTTATAAGAGAATGAAATTCAGACACAGAGAGAAAAAGTCACAGGAAGCAAGAGACTGGACATCGACAGAACCTGGAAAAGAAGGGAGAGACCAGGAGATACCACCATGTGCCTTGCCATGTGGTAGAGGAGCCAAGGATCACTGGAAGCCAGCAACAAAACACCACAGTTTTGGGGGAGAAAGCATTGCTTTGATGATACCTTGATTTGGACTTTCTTTTCGCCGCAAAACCATAAATGAATAAATTCCCATTGTTTAAACTGACCCATTTCATAGTATTTGCTTGAGCAGCCCAGGAAACTCAAACATGCATTTTTTTGGTAGAGTACCTGTGTTTATTGCGAACAAACTTCAATCTTTATTTTGAAATTTCTGAGCCTTTTCGATGTCTTGAGGTGACAATGTGTGAAAGGGTAAAAAGCTCATGAATTTACTAATCCGTAGATATCTTTTTATTATAATTAGTAGAATAGTAGCTTGGGCATGAAACTGGGAAACCACCTCTGAACAGTATAGATCCAGATTTGCTCATTCGGTTGGCGGTGGAGGGGCAGAGGTGCAAGAAGAGGGAATTATGCAGGTGTGTTCATATTTACATCAAGATGATAATCATAGATGCATGCAAACATCTCTTTTGTCTATCTATAAGAATACATTTTTATGCAAGTCAATAGACACATACTGCCTTAGTTTCCCATAGCTACTGTAACAAACTCTCACAAACTGGGAGGCTTAAAACAACAAAGATGTGTTGTCTCACACTTTCAGAGGCTCAAAGTATGAAATCAATGGCAGGACCACACTCCCTCTTGCAATTTAACAAGTAGTTAGAGAGCAAATTTCAAAGGCTATTATAGAAAGAATATTATAGGTTACAATTCCACAGTTTCAGTTATTTCCTTATGAAATATAATATGTATACAAAAAAGATAATATCTTTCAAAGTATGATTTAACTAGAAGATATATATTTCCAAAGTGATTATGAGTTATAGAACCATAGTTTCAGTCATTTCCTTGTTGTGAAACGTAACATATATACAAAAAGATACAGCTTTCAAATTGCAATTTAACAAGTAGCTATAGAACAAATTTCAAAGGATGCTATGGGTTACAGTGCCACTATTTCAATGTTTTCCTTCTAACTATTCTAACACCCTAGCAACTAAGGAAAAGAAAATTATGTAAAAATTAAATATTCATCATCCTTTGTTAAATTCCATCTTGTCTGTTGCTACCCCTTCCCCTAGTTTAATCACTTCCCCGATCTTCAGAGACGTTTAGGCAGTGATCACCCTAACTTGTTCATGTTGAAAAGGGGTCTCAACTTTATGAGCAAAGGGGACACATCTAGTTGATGTTCTTGAAGAGGCTGTTGCCTCTGGGTTTTGGGACTTAGCTGGCATAGGAGCTCTCTGGAGGACTTAAGTTTCTGACGAATAAACTTAGTGAGTGAAACTTTTATAGAGTGTGGTATTCCTATAAATTATAGTCCCTAGTACGCAAAGTGTAGATTTTTCCGTGTACCCTTCTGTTGTCAACTCTCTGTGCCAGTGTCATACCTTAGAAGTATATCATGCAAGCACCTATCTATATTTGTGGTGCTGATCTGTGGGAAACATGCCTTTAAACAGCCCCTTTCATTCCTATTAGCCTTCAATACATCTCTGATACTTATAATCCCATTAACAAACAATTGTCTCCCCTATCCATTACCACACCTTTTAATTCACCATCTTAACATATTGGAACATATTAGACTGTCATTCCCCTCACTAGCTACTGTCTATCACCATGGTCCCCAATATTCTTACATTATAAGATGTTGATTTTACATTGTTCAGATAGTTCAGGGAAGTGGTAACATACACTATCTCTCCTTTCGCATCTGAGCTATTTCACTCAGACTTATATCTTCAATATTCATCCATTTTGTTCCCTCTTCTTATAAAGACTGTCACATGGATTAAAACCACCTGAGTCCAATACGGCTTCATTTTAACTTAACCGATTACCTCTGCAAAGACCCAATTTCCCAAGAAAGCCACACGCACAAATACCAGGAGTTAGGACTTCAATGTATCTTTTTTTTTAAATTTTATTTTGAAATAAATTCAAACTTACAGGAACAGTTGCAAAAACAATACAAACCCCATACACAGAATTCAGCATACCACGACCCCCCTCTCCCGATACCCCGATCCACCAACTTTAACATGCTGTCACACCACCATTTCTTTCTTTCCCTCCCTCCCTCCCTCCCTGTCTATCATCCATCATCTATTGCTCTGTCTTCTGAACATATGAGATCTAGCTGCACACATCCTTGAACAAACAATATAATTCACATATACATTTCCCATGGACAAGAACATTCTTTTACGTAATCTCATTAAGCACTGCTAAGAAGTTCAAGAAATTAAAAATTGATACACAGCTTACATTCTATATTTCCTTTTTTTTTCTTATGTCCCAGCTGTGTCCCTTTGAGCCTCCTGTCCTCCATCCTCAGATCCCATCCAGGATCATCCTTAGCATTTAATTGTCATTATCTATTTACACTATTTTTTTTTTTTTTCGATTGTGGAAACATATATACAGCCTAAATCTTCCCATTCCAACCCCTCCCTAGCATTCCATTAGTGGGATTAATCACATTTAGAATGTTGCAATGCCACCACCTTCCCACCATTCATTACTAGAAATTTCCCTTCACCCCAACAGAAACCCTACACTCATTTCTTAACTCCCCATTGCCCCTTCCCCCACTTCTCATAACCCCTACTCTACTTTTCATCTCTATGGTCATATTCTCTGATACTTTCTTTGTGTTTACCGTGAGGCTTAAATTTAACATCTTAAATCTATAACAATCTTGTTTTTCTTTGATACCAACTTAACTTCAATAGGACACATAAACTGTGTTCCTATACTTCTCCATTCCCCCACCTTTATGTAGTTCTTGCCCAAAATTACCTATTTTACCTTGAGTCCAAAACCACTGATTTATCATTACAGTTTACGTATTTTAGATCCAGTAGGAAGTAAATAGTGGAGTTACAAATCAAAAATACAGTAGTATTAGTATTTATATTTACCATGTGATCTTTACTGGAAATCTTTATTTCCTCATGTGGTTTCAGTCAATTGTTTAGTGTCCCTTCCTTTCAGCCTGCTCAATTCCCTTTAGCATTTCTTATAGGACTGATCTACTGGTGATGAAGTCCCTCAGCTTTTGATCATCCAGGAATGTTTTCATCTCCCCCTCATTTTTAACCCCCAGGTGTTTGTGAATTTTCTAAGTCTCTGATAGTTATTGACTTCTATTTGTATTCCATTGTGGTCAGAGAATGTGCTTTGAATAAATTCATTTCTTTTTAAATTTATTGAGGCTTGTTTCATGTCCCAGCATATGGTCTATTCTGGAGAAAGATACGTGATCACTAGAGAAGGCTGTGTGTCCCGGTGATTTGGGATGTAATGTTCTATATATGTCTGTTAAATTTCTCTATCTCTCTCTCTCCTTTCTTTGTTTCTCTGTCAGTAGGGCTTCCTTTAGTATCTCCAGTAGGGCAGGTCTTTTATTAGCAAAATCTCTCAGCATTTGTTTGTGAAAAATTTAAGCTCTTCCTCAAATTTGAAAGAGAGTTTTGCTGGATAAAGTATTCTTGGTTGGAAATTTTTCTCTCTCAGAATTTTAGATATGTCATGCCACTGCCTTCTCGCCTCCATGGTGGCTGCTGAGTAGTCACAACTTAGTCTTATGTTGTTTCTTTTGCATGTGGTGAATTGCTTTTCTCTTGCTGCTTTCAGAACTTGCTCCTTCTCTTCAGTATTTGACAGTCTGATCACAATATGTCTTGGAGTGGGTTTATTTGGATTCATTCTATTTGGAGTTCGCTGGGCATTTATGCTTTGTGTATTTATATTGTGTAGAAGGTTTGGGAAGTTTTCCCCAACAATTTCTTTGAATACTCTTTCTAGACCTTTACCCTTCTCTTCCCCTTCTGGGACACTACTGAGTCTTAAATTAGGACGTTTTATTTTATCTATCATATCCCTGAGATCCATTTTGATTTTTTCAATTTTTCCCCCATTCTTTCTTTTGTTCTTTCATTTTCCATTCTGTGGTCCTCGAGGATGCTGAATCCTTGCTCAACTTCCTCTAGTCTTGCATTATGAGTATCCAGAGTCTTTTTAATTTGGCCAACAGTTTCTTTTATTTCCATAAGATCTTCTGTTTTTTTATTTACTCTTGCAAGTTCTTCTTTATGCTCTTCTAGGGTCTTCTTTATGTCCTTTATATCCCGTGCCATGCTCTTCTTCATGTCCTTTATATCCTGTGCCATGCTCTTGTTGTTGGACTTTAGTTCTTTGATTAATTGCGCCATGTACTGTGTCTCTTCTGATCTTTTGATTTGGGTGTTTGGGTTTGGATTCTCCATATCATCTGGTTTTATCATATGCTTTAAGATTTTCTGTTGTTTTTGGCCTCTTGGCATTTGCTTTACTTGATAGGGTTCTTTCTGGATATAAAAAATACCAGTCTCTAATTTGTCAGATCTACAGCTTGGTGGCGTACACTTTCTCTAACTAACCCGCAGATGGCATCTGTGAGTCACCTATTCCCCTCAAGTCAGTTCTCCTTAACTTTGTCTTTGTGGTGTGTGGGGATCTGGTTCTTGTGGGGTTCAATTGGTGCACTAAGTTTGGGTATGTTGTTGGTGCTGTCCACCCTGAATGTGTGGCATGTGTCTGGGTGGTTAGGGGGACAGGGCAGCTTTAATAATCAAACCTCCCAGGTGTCCCTGGAGATTTAAGGCTGTTGCAAGAGCCTAAGCCCTCATTTCAGTCTCGCCACAGATTGTCTCTGCTGCTGACAAGTCCTTGGTATTGGTGTAGGGTCCCTGGGATTTCCAAGCGGGTCCCCTTCTCAGCCATGCTCTTCCAGGACCTCTGCTGAGGGAAGGCTGTGCCATGTCACAAGTGTGCACCGGCCCTCAGGGAAGCCATGGGTTGCCGGGCCGTGCAGGGGTGCTCCCAGCCTGCTTTAAAGACGGTTGAATGGGATGTGTTAATTTCTCCCTTTTCACACAGCTCCGCCTTCCCACCTCTAGGACAGTTAGCTGTGGGTGCACTAAAGGCTGCTGTCCACAGCCGATATTGTGGCGTGTGTGCGGTGCTGTGGGAGACACTCCCCGTCACACTGGGTTTCTTGGCATGGCTCTGGGCTATAGCTTGGCTCTGGGCAGAAGCATTCCCAGCCCACTGGGGAAATGGCTGCAAGGGGGGCGGTTTCTTTCTCCTTTTGGCTCCCCTCTGCCCCCCTGGCCCTGAGGCAATCAGCAACCGGCTATCCTCCACGCCAGACACCGAGAGGTTGGCACAGCTTGCTCCTGCCGTGCTTCACGGCGCAGTTCTCACCGTCGTAACTGAAGCCACTCCTGGGTTTTTTTTTTTAAAGAACTAGTCCGTCTTCAAACGCCAACCCACAGTTTCCCCTTACTGCTGCGTGGCCGCTGGACTTGCAGCCGTCTCACTCACTCATTTCAGAATGCAGACTCCTGGTTTCACCAAATGCACAGTCCCTGTGGATTTAGCAGACCTTATCCAGCTGGTGCATCACTATAACTGGTGTTCTGGGTCACTTTCTGGCTTTTATCTAGCATTTTTCACAGAGGTGTTTTTTTGCCCTGTCCACCTAGCCGCCGTCTTAGGTTCCCAATTCCTAGTTCAGTCTTTTTGCTGCCACCAGTTGATTGGTATCAAGATACAGGCTTCCCAGTATGTGCGTAGGGCTTTCTCTGCTCCTACCCAAAACAGGGCAAAGGCCCACAATGTAAGGGCAGGTTGGTGCCACACGTGCTGGGTAGGGGGTGGTGGAGGGGCTAGCAAAGGTGCCACAAGCTTCTCTTACCATTTTTAAAGTTGCATTTTCTTGATTCAGCCTTCACCCAGTTTTGCAACCCTTTATTTTCTCGAATATTTAGGAAGATGTCTCTGCCAGTTTTTGCTAGTTGTTCAAAGATTCCCTGTAGCATCCTATACCACCATCTTGGTCCACTGCTGTTCAACATCTTTCAGAGAGACACGATTCAAGCACATGACATGTACTTTCTTGATTTTAATAGTATAGACCCAGTAATGAATTCTCTTAGAAGCATTATACTTATCATACTCCATTGCTTTATGTCTTGTTTGAAAATTGAGCATGAAGGGAATGCAGTATTTTAACATAACTCTGCCAGTGTCTTTACCTAGAAGTTTGTTGTCATTTTTGTCATTTATGAAATTTTTGTCCCCAAGAAAGGCATGGTTACTTTTTTTGCCCCCAGATTGAGTTTGCTTTACTGTATTCTTGGTTATGAAAATATGGTTTTGGGACTTTGAACTGGTAAATGCATATAATGTGTGGGAAAGCCTGACCCATACTTTTTTTTAAATTCAATTTTATTGAGATATATTCACATACCATACAATTATCCAAAGTGTACAATCAGTTGCTCACAGTACCATCATATAGTTGTGCCTTCATCACCCCAATTTATTTTTTTGAACATTTTCCTTATACCAGAAAAGTAAAAATAAGAATAAAAAATAAAAGTCAAAAAGAGCACCCCAATCATCCCCCCCTCCCACCATATTTTTCATTTAGTTTTTGTCTCCATTTTTCTACTCATCCATCCATACACTGGATAAAGGGAGTGTGATCCACAAGGTTTTCACAATCACACTGTCACCTCTTGTAAGCTACATTGTTATACAATCGTCTTCAAGCGTCAAGGCTACTGGGTTGCAGTTTGATAGTTTCAGGTATTTATTTCTAGATATTCCAATGCATTAAAACCTAAAAAGGGGATAGCTATATAGTACATAAGAATGCCCACCAGAGTGACCGCTCAGCTCCATTTGGAATCTCTCAGCCACTGAATCTTTATTTCTTTTCATTTCTTCTTGGCGCTTTTGGCCAAGAAGGTGTTCTCAATCCCACGATCTGACCCATACTTTTTGATCTCAACCGCAGAAAAATGTATGCTTAGCTGTGTATGTATGCACAGAGGACCTAAAAGGACATGTCCCACTGTAAACTGCTTGTGATCATGGATGACCTTTTTTTCTTGGATTCTTGTGCCTGTCAGTTTTGTATAATACTCATCTGAATTTTAGAAGGTTGAAAAAATGTTATTTAAAAAAAAATGTTATTAAATGGATAAACACATTTGCCACCCCAACCCTGATGACTGTTGGCAGCTACTCCCCAGCTGTGGACGATCCATCGTGATGGTGAAGTTCTTCTGAGGTTATCAAAGCACGGGCCAGGCCATGAGGCTCCAATGACCATTCCTGAATTTTTGCGGGAGTCAGTCAACCGATTCGGGACTTATCCAGCCCTTGCATCAAAGAACAACGACGTTTGGGAATATCTGAATTACAACCAGTACTACGAGGCTTGTCGGAAGGCTGCAAAAGCTTTCCTCAAGGTAAATGATCATTCATTCATTCATTTATTCAATCATTAATTCAGAGTAGATAATATTTACATATGGTACAAAATCCACAAGGCATCAAAGGCTACAAACGGTGCGTGGTGAAAATTTTCCCTCCAATCCTTGACTCCCAGCCACCGAGTTCTCCTTTGTAAAGGAAGCCTCCATTGTCAGTTTCATGTGTGTGTCCTTTTGGGAATAGATTATGTGTATATATCATATTTTTGTATATGCAAGGTACATGGTAACATACTATACCTGCCGTTCTGCATCTTGCTGTGTTCCCTTAACAGAGTATCTCTATGCATTATTCAGCTATTGCTGCGTAACAAATTGCCCCCAAAACTTAGAAATTTAAAACAACAAATATTTATTTTCTTGCCATTTCTTTGGGTCAGGAATCCAGGACTTAGCAGGTGTTTCTGGCTCAGAGTCTCCCATAAGGTTACAGGCAAGCTGTCCACCAGAGCTGCATCTCTGAAGTTTTGGTGGAGACTGAAGGATGTGCTTCCAAGCTCACTCACACGGCCAGCTGTTGGTGGGAGGCCTCAGTTCTCACCACATGGGCTCTTCCTCTGGGCTGCTTGAGTGTCCTGACACCATGGCAGTCGGCTTCTTCCAGAATGAGTGATCTGAAAGAGAAAGTGTGACCAAGATGGGAGCTGTGGTATCTTCTAGAACCTAATCTCTACTACTTCCAGCATATCCTATTGGTTACACAGACCAACCCTGAGGCAATGAGGGGTTGGGTTTATACAAAAGCACAAATACCAGTAAGTGAGAATCACTGGGAACCATCTGGGAAGCTGGTTACCACACTCAGATCCTTCCATATATATATATATTTTTTAATCCACATTCTTTCTGTTGTCTGCAAATATGGATGTAACAGAATTGACGTAAGTTGTTTCCAGCCTTTTGTCACCACAAATCATGCTGCAGTGTGCCTCCTTTGTAGGATGATTTCCTAGAAAGATCTCTGTGTATGCACTCACTTTATAGGACACAGTTTTTTTGCCTCTATTCTTGCCAAACATTGTATTATAAAAAGTGCTAATCTTGGCCAGTTTGATAAATGTGGTAGGCAGAGTTCTAAGATGGCCCCCACAATTTCCAACCCTGGTGCCCTAGTCCTGTGTGATTCTCTCTTCTGCTATCACACTGGTCTGAACTTCACCACCCGAGTCCACAAAGGCTAAGTCTTGGGTTTGGGTGGGATTGGGACTATGATAAGCCTTCACTTCTGTTATTAGTTTCACCTGGCAAAGGTGAAGGGAGTTTGCAAATGTCATTAAGTTCCCTAATCAGTTGACTTTGAGCCCTGGGTGGGCCTGACCTAATCAGAAGAACCATTAAAAGAAAGATTCTCTAGTTGACTTTGAAGAAGCCAATTGCAGTCTTGCAGAGAGGGCCATGTGGCTGGGAATGGTGGGTGGCTGCTAGGAGCTGACAGCTGTCCCCAGCTGGCAGTGGGCAAGAACTCACGGCCTCAGTCATACCATCACAAAGAACTAATGCTTCCATCAACCCCATGAGCATTGAAGACGATCCCAAGCCCCTAATGAGACCACAGCCAGCCCGCATCGTGATTGCAGCCTTGTAAGCCTTTGAGCAGAGAATCCAGTTAAGCTGTGTTCCAACTCCTGACCCACAGAAACTAAGATAATTGTGCATTGTTTTTGTTGTTTTTAAAGATTCTCTTTGCAGTTTATTGGCCTAACCAGGTATTCTGGTTTATGTGCATTGTTTTAAGTTGCTAAGTTTGTGGTAACAGGTGATGCATTGAAAGGCGACTAATAAAATAGGCAACTGTTGTAAAAAGTGGTTTTGGTTTACAGGAAATCTGATCACATTTTGACCAAGACCTAAATTCCTCTCTTCTCTCCTCTGATATTCGTGTGTCTTCAGTGACAGGCAGACTCAAGGTCACAGTTACGACTACCTTGGGCTGGCTTTTTTCTTGGCTGCCCCATCCTGATACCCCATTGAGCTGTGGCCGATTTGTCTCTCCTGACGATAACCCCTTTAGCCTTGTCCTCAGTCCTTTCCCCCAAATCTCAGGAATCCAATCAGAAATAAATCAGTTTATCTATACATCAATAAAAATACACCCTTTCTACAATGAAGATGGCTTTTTGTCACTAAGCAGAAACACTGTTTAGGTTGTATATATGTTACTAGAATAAAAATGAGAGAAAACAAACCATAGGAATGTACAACACAGTGAGCCCTAATGTAGAGTACAGACTATAGTTGATAGCAGAATTATAGTGATATTCTTTCATCATTTGCAACAAAGTTGCCATACTAGTGCAAAACTTTAATAATAGGGGGGATATATGGGTACTCTATATTTTATGCATGATTTTTCTGTAAACTTGTAACTTCTCTAAAAAGAAAAGAAAGAAAAAAAAAAAAACACTTGGCATCTCAGCCTGAAGCACCAGCAGGTAGATGCGATGTTTTCCCCAAAGAACAGCAGGTTGTTTCCAATCTTGCCCCTACAAGACTAAAAGAGCCAGAACAAAATGGGGACCTCCCCCCTCCGGGTATACTCACTCCCCAAAATGAGTGCCATTTTCATGTCCAACCTTCTTGGTTTGTCATTGACCATTTTCAGAACAAAGCTGCACCTTGAAGAGTGCAATTTATTGCCACGCATAATATCACTTGTAGAGTGGCTTTTAATTAAAAGTAAGGTTAACTAAGTGGATGATACATAGATGGAGAGAGGTTAGCCTCTCATATTCATAAAATCATCACACCCCAGACTTTAGGCTCAGCACCAGCTTCCTTCCAAGTGATGATGTGCATTTTTGCCTCTGCTTTGACACAAACAAATGATCAGACCAAACGCAGAAGAAAAATCACCTCCATGTTTATGTTTTCTGTTTGTTTGTTTTTGCCTTCCCAGCTGGGCTTGGAGCGTTTCCAAGGAGTTGGCTTCCTGGGGTTTAACTCAGCCGAGTGGTTTATTGCTGCACTTGGTGCCATCTTAGCAGGGTAAGAGCATCGGCACGGTTCATTGTGAATGTTGACAAGCCTCTACTCTGGGCTTGGCAGCCCTGGGCTGGTTCAGATTGAGATGGAGACAGGAATTACCCCAGGTCAGCGGCCAAGATAGATGCATGAACAAATCATTCTGTCCTAACCACATTCATTACACCAGAGCTTTAGACTTCTTTTTGCTTCGGCTGCAGAATTTTTCCAGAAAAACTAATGATCGAGATAATGTCTAGAGATTTCTGATTAAGTGCCAAACATTGTGCTCTGTGTGTATGATTCCATAAAGCACAGATAGAAGGGGAGAAACACCTCTGATTGTTGCTGGGAGCTGGGCAGGGGCTGGTGTGAAAATGGAGGGGGGGGGCCAAAATATTTATATACCACAGGATTACAACTATACTTAAAATTATAGATAGTGAGTATTTAACACCAAATATTAACCTGCCAGCCTTTGCCCATGTTATTTCATTGAATCCTTACAGTGGCTCTATACAGCATGTTATGTTATTATCCCAAATAATAATGGTGGTTGATAATGTGAGGCCTAAAAAGGTTACGTCTTCCCAGACTCACTCAGCCATCAAGTGTAAGAGTCTAAGGCCTGAACTCAGGTTTTTCTGACTACAAATAATCACAGTCACAGCAAAAAAAAAAACAGTCATGAGGAATTGAGGGATAACAAATAGAAATATCAACACTGGGTATTTCTGAGCTCTGAGACTAAGGACATGCTAATATCATTTCACTTTCAACTTCCCAATTGTTTTGTGAGCCTGTATTATCCCTGCCTTAAAGTAAACTGGAAGAAACCATAATAAAGAGGTTCGCTACCGCAAGGATGAACCTTGAAGAAACCATGTTGAGTGAAATGAGTCAGGCATAAAGGGATGGGTATTGTATGATTCCACTTATACGAAATAGCTAGAATATGCAAATTCATAGAGACTGAAAGTAGAGGACAGGTACTAGGGCAGTGTGGGGGAGCAGGGCAAATGGGGAGTTAATGCATAATGGGTGTAGGGTTTCTGTTTGGGGAGATGGGAAAGTTCTGGTAATGGAGGTGGTGGGGGTAGGACAACATTGCAAATGTGATTAATCGCACTGAATGATGTACTTCTGAGCAGTTGAGATTGGAAAGTATATGTTGTATATATATTTCCACAATTTAAAAAAAGGGACAAAGACGAAAGAGACAAAGACAATTAAATGCAATACATGATCCTGCACTGGACTTAATATTGAAGGAGAAATGCCCAAAAGGACATTATTGGGACATATGAAAAAACTGAATATAGACTATAAGCTTTCTATCAATGTGAAATTTTTTGAACTTGATGACTGTACTTAAGACAGTTGTATAAATGAATATCCTTGTTCTTAGGAAATGTGCATGGCAGTATTAAGTGTTCAAAGAGCAAGATGTTTACAACCTGCATAAAAGTATTTAGACAATAGATAGATAAATGGATGGATGGATAAATAGATGGATGGCTAGATAGAATGATATGGGAAATGAAGGAAAGTATTCAAAGTTCATGGATCTGGGTATCTGCGTGGGAGAATATTTTGGAGTTTTCTGTATGGGTTTTGTATTATTTTTGCAACTGTCCTGTAAGGCTGAAATTATTTAAAATTAAAACATCTTTTTTTTTTTTCAAGTGAAAGAAGTTGGGCCCACTCCCCAAAATTGTTGTTGGGCTCTGGTATCAAATCAGACCTGAGTTCAAATCCCAGGTTTTTTGATTTTCCTCCCCTGTAAAAAATGAGCATGATAGCAACACGCATCCAAATCTCATAGGGCCATTACAAAGATTCAATGAGATGCTTATTAAGCCCTTTGCACAGTAAATAAACAATGATGGTGGTAATTGTTTCACTTAAGTGTAACACAGCTAATTTACCACCATATTAAAAAGTACAGGTAGACCAACGAAATAGCCCAGAAGTAGATCCACAATACATGGTCACTGACTTTCAAAAAAGCTCCAGAGTCATCCAGTGGTGCCAGAACTGGATATCCATATGGGGGTGAGGGGGAGACATTTGATCCCTACCTCATACCATACACAAAAATTAAATCAAGGTAAAGTATGGACCTAATCATAAAAGTTAAACTATGAAGCCTCTAAGAAAATAAAACATAGGAGAACATCTTCACAACCAGATATCTTTGACAGGACACAAAGCAAAAACCACAAAAGAAAAAAGTTGATCAATTGAACCTCATTAACATTAAAAACTGCTCATGGAAAGACAACGAGAAAATCAGCAAGCAGGTTGCACACTTGGAGAAAATATTAATAAAACTTGTATCTGACAAAGGACTAGTAGCTAGAATATATAAAGAATGTCTACAACTCGGTAATAAAAAAACCCAAACCAAACAAACAAACAAACCAAAAATCTGATTTTACAAGTAGGTAAAACCTTTTAGGGGTGATTGAGGGTCCATGACCTGATGTCACGTTGTAGGAACTGCCACTTTCATCAGTTTTATCATTTGGGTGGTTTTCATCATCGCTAAAAGTGGGGGAGAGAGGGAAGCTGGCCTTGAGGCTCTGAACTCAGAGCTTGCCTGCACCCCCTACCCCCTCCCACCTTCCAGGCCATTCTCACCTTAGGATGTGTGTGTGTTTTCTTTCTTTCCCCAGGGGACTTTGTGTTGGCATTTATGCCACAAACTCTGCTGAGGCCTGTCAATACATCATCAATCACTCCAAAGTGAACATCTTACTGGTTGAAAATGACCAACAGTTACAGAAAATCCTTTCGGTAAACCCCTACCCAGCACTGCCCTCTAAAGTCACCTGGGAGGGGGAAACAGGGTCAGAGGTGTGATTGCTCCCAGATAAATCCTAAAGATAAGGGGTGAGGGGAGGGGGTTGCCCAATGCACAAACTCAGTGAAAGTCTTCCATAAATCACTTGGTATAACTGGAAAAGCTGCTTTGCGGGGGAGTGGGGTGGGGAGCAGAGTTTAATTTCCAATTCAAATTAATTTAATTTCCAATTCAGCCTCCATTTAAAAGATGTTTTTGTATATATTATTTTATATATACCCCACTATTGATCATTTTTCATTTAGAAGCGTAATTATGTCGAGGCTTGTGCTTCTTGTAATTTTCTGAAATGGATTTGTCTTTTTCTTCTAGTTTCTTTCCAAGTTCTACCACTTCCTGTTTCACCTCTTCCTGACGTCGGGCTCAGGCTTCCTTGAGTGCTTGTATGTTTGCTTTGTGCCCTTCCTTCATAGCTGTGTTTGCTTCATTACATTTTTAATTTTATGTTGGAATGTCAGGTTATAATTTTCCTTTGCTTCATGGTGACATTTTTCAGGTCAGGCGAGTTTTGTCCATGTATAATGAAATTTTACTCTTATCTTACTTTTTTCTTCTAACACCCTTGTATGGATGTTTTAGGAACTTTTTTGATGGCTTACTTATGTTTGAATGAGCTTCAATTTCCTGAATTAGCTTGTCTGTTTTCAAGCATACATGCCCCTTTCCTCTCTTCCCCTATCCTCTGATAATCTGTAACCTACTTTATATTTCTGTGAATTTACTCGTTTCTCATCATCTCTTACAAGTGATACCATACGATATTTGTCCATACATACTTTGCTTTTTTCACCGAGCCTAATGTCTTCAAGCTTCATCCATGTTGCAGCATGTATCAGGACTTCATTCCTTTTCACAGCCGAATAATATTCCATTGCATGGGTGGACTGCATGTTGTTTCTCCATTCATCTGTTGAGGGACACTTGGGTTGTTTCCACCTTTTGGCAATTGTGAGTCATGCTGCTATAAACATTTGTGTACAGGTATCAGTTGGAGAGCTGTTTCCACTTTCATTGGGTATATACCCAGAAGTGGGATGTGTGTATCCCATGGTTGTTGGGTGAAGTGTTCTATTCATGCCTGTTAGATATAGTTGGCTTATGGTGCTCTATTTCCTTGCTGATCTTCTGTCTAGATGTTCTATCCAGGATTGAAGTGACTGGATCAGCTCTTGGCAAAAGGATCCTGAACAAGGGAGGGGTGAGCTTAGACATCCAACTTCATCTCCAAGCTCAAGGGCTGCTGTGCTGATTTCCATAAAATACCATATCTCATCACTTCTAAGTCACATGTTTCTTCAATTTTTAACATCTCTAGAGTCGAGATGTGTCTTACCATCAGTGGCATGCACCCATCACCATTGGCCAGGCTTTCTCGCATTGTAACATCTCTGAAATTGGGGTACACCTTCCACACTCACTGAAATACTAGACTCAGTGAAATACAAGACTTTGTGAAGCCAGGTCTTCTCTATCGCCTAATTCCAAACCTGGTTCAGGAAGAGCTTCTACTTCCAGCCCTGGCCGTCGCTGCCTGCCAGGATAAACCCCTCCCGCTTTGAAGTTTTGGAAGTCGCTTTTTTACGTGATGCTTCTTTGGACCCAACACTAGCATCCCATCCTGTTTGTTGTGTGTGTAGGAGAATACACTATGGGGTGGGGGTTTGGGGAGAGCCTCCTCCTTCTTGGAACAAACATTAGCTTATGATTTGGGTTTTCCCACCATTGGAAAACTCCATGTACCCCTTTTTTTCCCACCACACCCACCTACTGCCGTGAGGCTTCCTGTGCTGGTTTTGGGCATGTTTGACCTCACAGGCATAAAGGAACATCTGATTTATTTCTGGCTTCCAGTTTCATGGAAGGGGCAGTTTTTGTGTGTGTGTGTGGGGGGTCCATTGTTCCAGTTGCTGTGTACGGTTTTCAGGAGGGTTGATCCAAAACTAGGACCCTGACATGGAAGTCCAGCTCCACTTGAAGAGATTTGATTTGGGATTTCAATCAAGCCCCCCCCCACCACCACCTCTGCTTACAACCCATCTCTGCTTACAACCCTCCAGCCCTCTGGGGGTTTGTCTCCCTTAGAATAAACTCCAAATTCCTCACTACTTCCTCCAAACTTGGCTGACCAACCTGTCGCTTGTCATCTTTTCCCACCTTATCCCCTATCACTTTCAATCCCCACTCCCAACATCCCAACCCATTGCCTGCCCCAGCCCTCTTTGAGTGTCTGTTCCCTCTTTCTGGAAAGCTCTTGTCTGGCTGCTGCAAGCACCTCTGGGCTCTTTCTTTCCAATCCAAGCCAGAGGCTTGGTTGAAATGAGCATCATGGATATTACAAGTGACTCTTTCATTGGATTGGCTAGAAATGTCCTAGAGGCACTTGCCCGCCCTTGTATGATCAGGTATAGGAATCCTACAGGCCTGGTTGCAAAAGTGGAGGGTTCTGAGCCTGTCCAGGTTCCAGCCACTTTTAGGGAGGAGTTTTGCTGCCTTGAGTCCCAACTCAAAGATCAGCTGAATCCTGCAGCTAAAATGTGGCTGCCGAGTGCAAGTTGCTTGTCCCAGGTGAGCTGGGATTTCCTGCAGCACCAAACAAGATCCACGACTCTGCTTGGCAGAATTCCATCCCAGACGTGTTTTCCTTGTCAATTCTACCTGGAAGGAAGCTCTTGTCTTCTTCTGCCTTTAACTTTTGAAGGCAACTGATATCACCACAAAGAACCCAGTAGTTGAGAACAAACAGGTTGTTTCCCGTCAGTTGAGGACAAACAGCAAGGTTTTGCAGTGTGGGCAGGGGAAGAGGAGACTAGAGCTTCCGCTAGGAGAGAGTTTATCTCAGGAGCTCAGTGCTCACATCCAGGCTCAGTCTGACCCAGGCAGGTTTGCATTGCCATGAGGCCCACGCAGAACTTTCTTTCAGATTCCAAAAGCCAGGATGGAGACCTTAAAATCCATCATCCAGTACAAGAGTCCAATAAAGGACACCGGTACCAACCTGTATTCCGTAAGTGAGCGAGGTGGGCGTGAGCAAAGGGAAGGGGCAGGGCCTTCCTCAGGGAGTGGGTGGGGCTTGGAAGGAGGGGGCGGAGCCTTGCAAAGAGGTAGGTGGGGCATTTTAAAGAGAAGGTGGGGCTTCAGGGGGAGTGGGTAGGGCGTGGGGTGAAGAGGAAGATCCATGCAAATAAGGTGGGTGGAGCTTGAAAGGAAGGGGGAGGGGCCATGCAAAGGAGGTGAGTGGGCCTTTCAAAGGGAGTGGGTGGGCCTTTGAAACATTTTTTTTCTTGCATGAAAAGGCAGATCCCAGGACTTATTTAGGGGAAAGGGTGTGTTCTGGTGATCTGTTGCTGGGTAACAAATCACCCCCCCAAATTGGTGGCTGTTCTTCAAAACTTTTTAAGGTCTTTCAGCATTTTCAGTAAAATTACTGAAAAATTGAAAAAAATAAGTGTGTTCAAATATACAGCATTATTTTAAGTTTAAATATTTTACTTATGCTCAAGCCTACATCAATATAATTTTACTTTCCAGGTTCTAATAGATTCAAAGTCATCAATAATATTTTTATTAAAATCACTCGCCATTAAAAAGTACGTTAAGGAATGTATATGGAGCCTCACATGTTTTTCTTTTGCTGCAGTCTGTGCTAACACCCCATGGCCCTGTTGACCCTGTCCTTATTTAAAATGTTGATATTTTGTTCATCGTGGTTTGCTTGTTTGTTTGTTTTTGCTTTAATTGCAACTTTTAAAATGTTACATTAAAATATGATTTATCTTGGTTCCTAAGGGATTTGGGGTGTCCTCTTAAACTTTGCACCCCTGCGTCACTTACCCTCATCCCAGCCCTGTAGCTGGGGCTCCCCTAGCATCTTTTTCTTTCTCTATATGCTCTCTCCGTGAGTCCTCTCCAGCATGGCACTTTCAGGAGAGCTGGACTTCTTATATAGAAGCTCAGGTCACCATAGAGTGTCGAGAGCGAGAGAGAGAGATGGTGCCCGGTGGAACCTACCTCACCTTTTATGGCCTAGCCTGGGAAGTCACATAGCGTCACTTCTGCCATCAAAGCAACCACACATCCCTGCCCGGGATCGCAGGGAGGGGACATGCACTCCACCTTTTAACGGAGGAGGGACAAAGCTCGGACGCGTGTGAATCTGTTAAGTTGCTGTAACAGCCATTTTTGGAGAATACATTCTGGCCCAGGGTTAAGAAGTGTTTGGTTGCAAGCAACAGAGACCTGCTTAAATGGAAGGAGGTTTTTTGATGGTGGTGGTGGTGGTGGTGAAGATACGTGGGCTTATCTCAGAGAAGTCAGGGCAGAAGCCTGGGCCAACGCCACCGAAATCAGACCCAGGGGATGGCGACAGCCCTTTTGCTGACCCCGGTGACAATGGCAGTGTTTCACGACGAGGTTGAGACCGAAGACTTGGACACGTATTTCTACCCCTGCTCATGAAGGGGTAACTTCTCCATCACCGAGGAAGATTTGGAGAATGGGGAAGACATGGTAAGATGTCCTGGCTGCTCTCTCATTATAAAAGCAGTTTATCACCAAGATCAGTTTTTGGGTGAAGAAACAATCCCAGCACCTTCCACCAACAAAGAATTAGTTAAACGCTGAAGAAGGCTTTAAGAATCCAAATCTCGAATGGCTTAGAACAAGCCCAGATGGAAAAATCAAATGCAAAGTTATAGACCTCTTCACAAGGATGATCTTTTTGTGGTTTGTAGTTCTGTTACGGAGTGTGGGTTCTATCCATTAACTGTCCAGTTCACCGTCAATTAAAGAAGCCATCCATGACAGGACAACCCTGGATTCCATGCATAAAATTTTGAAATTGCAAGGGTTCTTAATTTTCCATCCAATTTTTTTTTAAAAAGATAATTTCAAATCAGTACTCCCCCCACCCAGTTTCATCATTTTTATATCTGCAACCTAATTACATCAGTATCTGATAACAGAATCCTCTACCTCAAAGTCATCTGTATTCTTTGACAAAAAAGAGATTACGTTTTTTACTTGGTAATTAAGATCATTAAAATTAGCACTTCCTTTAAAATTTGACATCAACTTTGCTATTCTAAACTTAGGGAAATTAGTGTCTCCTCAATCTTGTCATTGTTAGAATGTTCATATCTGTTAATATTAAAGAGAAAATACAGTGGGGTCATAATTTCTCCAGAGCTAAAAGAGAGTGAACAGGAGAGAAAACTTAAGAATAAAGTGAAATAGTCAAAGAATATTGAGTTTCCTTTTCAATATTCTGTATGTTTCTTGAGAATCAGGAGAAGATCAAAAGAAAAGACGCCAAGGGAAGCAAAATTGGTAACAAAAGGAGAGAACCCAAGCATTTCAACTTACTAAATGAGATGCTTGGATGATTTTGCCAGATCAGAGCAGATAATGGTTCTACATCTGGGTTTTGTTTGTTTCTTTTTAGAAAAGACTAAGGAAATTGTACTTCAAACAGGGGTTCTTGCCCCATCTTTACGGTTTAGAGGCAATGCTTTCAGCTTGATTACAATACATGCCACTACTCCTAAAAGGTGAAACCTCCACAGTGATTTCTGTTGGCTAAAGATGAGCTTGAAAATGGTAGGTCTAGTCCGAATAAATATGCCCGTGCAGCACAGCTAATGTACCCTCACATGCAACCAGATGAGACATGCAATCTTACAGAGAAATGTTGCCCTGGAGAAAAATAAATATATAAAGGTAGGTGTGATGGTTTGAAGCTGTATATACAACAGAAAAGATCATGTTCTTAAATTTGATCCATGCCTGCAGGTGTGGACCCATTGTAAGTAGGATCTTTTGGTGTGTAGGATCTTTAGTTGAGATATGACCCACCTCATTCAGGGTGTGTCTTAATCCTCTTGCTGGATTTGTAAGAGGATAAAAGAAAGGAGACAGAGCAAAAGGCTCCAGAGAAGCTGAGAGGGAAGAAGGCACAGGAGCTCAGAAAGAAAGCCACAGACAAGAGAAGCCAGAGCATGAATGCAACGAAACCCAGAAGAGAGGGACCAGCAGACGCTAGCCGTGTGCCTTCCCATGTGACAGAGGAGTCCAGATCTCATCTGACGATGTCTTGATTTGGACATTTTCACGGCCTCAGAATGGTAAACTTAAAAGTTAATACATCCCCATTTAAAAAGTCAACCTATTTCTGATATATGCCATTTTGTCAGGGTTTGCAAACTAAAACAATAGGCCATTGGTTTTCCTTTGATGCAGTGCTGGAAAGGAGCACAAAATTAGAATCACTCATATGGAAAGTTGAAAGAAATGGACCGACATCTGGCAGGTTGTTTGGGAAATGGCTCCTGCCCTTAAAGAGAAAAATGGCTTGCTAGAATTTGAACATTCTATCACCAATGCATAAATGTGCTAAACACACTCAACAGGGGGTTAAATTAAAGCAAGCGTGTAGCCTTTTGCCTACTTGCAGCAAGGCTGAAACATAATAAATCACGTGGTATATCACGTCCATCATTTGAAGCATTACACGGCATGTTCTTGATATGCTGAGAAATCTCATGCTCTTTAGGATACTGTGAACTAATCCACAACTGCTTTGCAAAAACTAGTCACAGACCCAGTGACTGTTCAAATGAGCAGGGCAGGATGTGCGATAAATCTGCCAGGAATGAGCTGCCCCAAACTCAAATGTTGATGATTTTGTAGCTATGAAGGCCATGTTAGCTCCCTCTGATACTGAATTTCAAACAAAAGCAGACACCGTTGACTTAGGTCTATTATGAGCACGGAAGAGCTGGAAGAAAATCGCCAAAGTCGAAACATCCCAGAGAAAATAAGCGTAAATAGTACCGGCAATCAGTGATCAGTGCAGTAGTCAGAATGATTTTGTTCCCAAAGCAACCGAGTCACTAAATAGGTTTCTGAACTACCAAGGAGCTATCAGGATTCAATCCAACGTTAAACAGAAAGTAAAACCAGGGTCGTAGATAGGGTTAGAATTCAGTGTGATATATGTGCCTTATTTAGCCCCACAGACATTTCTGGAGCCTAAGAACCAATTTGTAATTTTTGACTATGCCATTGGGTTCCTTATCTGTACAATTAGGTAATTGGATCAGGTGATTCCCGAGCTGTCAGTTCTGGTAGCTTGCAGGGACTGAAATGGCATTTGGCATCTGAATCATGCATGACAGAGAAAGAGACTGTATTCCTCAAAAACCTGATGTTACCACAGTTTTTAATTCGGAAGTGATAAAGACAGCTCTTTAAATGGTGCTACATACACTTTAGGTAGATCTCCAGAAAGAAACATTTTCCTTGGAAAGCACCCAACATTTTTTGATAACTGGACATATTTGTTATCAGGATAAACTGTTGGTATGTTGAATAAAGTCAGATAATTAAAAAAAAAAAAAAGGAAAGAAAGAAAGAAAAAGGCAGTTTGCAAAGGAACAGGATGAGATTAGACTCTCAAACCCGCTGTTCCAATCAGAAATCCTGCTTGGAGTTTATTCGTTTTGACCTCGATGCAAATGGAAGAAAGGGAAAGTGTCATTTATCTTTTGGGCCAACCCAAACATTCACCGGCTTCTACACCTTTCAGACAATAGAAAGGTCAATGTAAATATTAACACCAGGACAATGACAAATTAGGCAAGACAACCAATCAGAATTATAGATGTTTTAGAGGTTAAAAGTGTCTGCCACATAGATGTCACACTGATTTTTGAAGTTTGGATGACTTAAAAGAAACCTTCACTGGAAATAGTATTTACAGCAGGGTCTCCTGGCCCTGGTACCATTGACATTTGGAGCCGGATCATCCTCTGTTTTGTGACCTGGACTAGCACCGACTTCTCTGCAAAGAAGAGGAGAGCCTGCAGTTTTAAGATTCAATTTAGGAATGTGTTTGTTAGAAGCGAGAGGAAAAGAGCCGAGACAAACTTGTCCGTGAAATTTGTGAAGGAAAACAGCAGAATAAGACAATGAACCGGGCAGGTTGTGGTGCTCGGCATCTACGAGGACCAAATCTCGACTTTCCAGGAGAGGAGTTTGGGTTGCACCAGCTTGGGCCTGGGTATCTACCCTGAGTCCATGATCGGTGGCCGTGGGGCGGGGGTTGGGGCTCTTGTACAAGCATTTGGTGGGGGTTATCTTTTCGGAGGAGGGCTTGGGGCATCTCTTGACCAGACCTTGCAGATTTCCTTGGTAGAGTTTTTCAAGCCCTATGGGATGCTCAGTTCATACAACCCAACAGTTTATTCCAAGAAGCCGAATTTTACAGTACGTAAAAGCTCAGGTTCTGGAGTCAGACCGTCTTTGGTTTTAATGCTGATTGCCCTGTTTACTTGCTGTGAGACCTCGGGCAAGTAACTTACCACCTATGAGCTGCTAAAGGAGGAAAATGTATCTATTACCAGTAAAGATGTCTTTGGTTGCAAGTGACAAAAGCCTGCTCCAAAGTGACTGATGCAAAAAAGATAATTTGTTGGCTTGCATAACTACAGCCCAGAGTGTGGGTTTCAGGCATGGCTGGATCCAGGGGCTCAAATCATGTTTCCCAGGCCCTGTTTTGCTCTCTTGATTTCCGGGCTCCACTCCAGCCTTGCGGTCTTTCCCTCCCATAGTTCTGAGGTTGTCCGGCTGCTCCTGGGGCTATAGGTTGACTGGTTCATGTCTAGACAAAAGCTGTGCCCCAGTATTCCCAGCAGAAGTCCTGACACTTACTGGGATTGGACCACCCTGAGGTCACATGCCCATACCCAACCCAATCACTGTGGTCCAAGGAGATAGAATACTCTGGCTTCAACCAATCAGGGTTGACCTCTGGTTCTGGGGGTGGAGTCAGTCCCATCCAAACTGATAACTAAGTTTGGGGGTGAGGAGTGGCATCTGGGAAGGAAGCTGACAAATGATACCTAATACCACTTTTCTAAAGACTTTACATATACTGGTTCATTTACTGCTTATAATAACCAAGAAAGTGGGTCTTAATATTATTCCCGTTTCACAAATGAGGCACTGAAGCACAGAGAGCGTCAGTGGCTTGGACAGTAGCAGAGCCGGAACCAAATGTCCCCGACATACCACATCTTCAGGTTTTTGTAAGAAGCACTGGGACTGACACATCCTAAGCCCTTCCCCTTGCTGGAGATTGTGTTTTAGGACAAGCTCTGATGGGGAAGGGAATTCTGGGAGGGTTGGGGACCCCTCTTTGCATCTTCTATCTCCCCATCCTCGGCTTGTCTTTTCTTTCCCCAGTGGGATGATTTCATGGAACTTGGCGACACTATTCCCGACACCCAGCTGGAACAGGTTATGGCCAGCCAGAAGGCCAATCAGTGCGCACTTCTCATCTACACCTCAGGGACCACGGGCAACCCCAAAGGGGTCATGCTGAGCCATGACAACGTAAGTGCTTTCTCTGCCCAACGATGATGGTGAGCTTTGCAGTGTCCAGTGTCTCTTCACTCTGGAGCAAGGAACTTTGGGCTTTTTTTTTTCTTGGCCCCGAGGGTCAGAGTGACGTTTCAGGGTCAGGTGATGTTTCTGGGTGTAGCACGTCGTTGGGGGTGGGAGGACATCATGACACAGCAGTCATGGCAATTGGAGCAGCTCTGGGATCTTGGAAAGCATCTCAGACCCTCAGTTTCCACAGCCATAAAATGGGAGTGATGTTGTAGTCCCTACCCTGCTGGTGACTTTGAAGACCAAATAAATTAATATTTGTAGAATGCTCAGAACCGGGTCTGATGATAAAATAAATAGGCAAAAGGACATTGTCTACACTCAGTATTTTGGGGATAAAGCAGAAGTTGATTTTTTTAATCACATTTCTTTATTATGGAATATAACATATATACATAGAAGTGATAACTTTCCAAGTGCAATTTAGCAAGTAGTTAGAGAGCAAATTTCAAAGAATGTTATGGGTTCTAGTTCCACAGTTTTGGATATTTCCTTATTGTGAAATATATATGCAAAAAAGTTGATAAGTTTCAAAGTATGATTTAACAAGTAATATAGGAAATTTCCAAAAATGTTATGAGTTACAGTACCATAGTTTCAGTTATTTCCTTATTGTGAACTATTTACACAAAAAGGTGACAACTTTCAAATTATAATTTAACAAGTAGCTATAGAGCAAGTTTCAAAGAATGCTATGGGTTGTAGTTAGCAGGTTATTTTTGATTGCATAAGGCAGTTTGCCTGTTTGCAAGAGACATATATGTATGGGCAGAGACCAAAAGGGATAAGATCAGTGTTGTAAAATAATAAGGGGAATGCATGCCGCATGATTCCGTTTTACATCAAACTCCAGAAGATGCACCCAGTCCTGGCTTTCAGGGAGCCAGACAGGAAATGAACAAAGGACACTGTTTCAGCTCGTAGTAAGAGCAGCATGGAGAATTAGACAGATGAGGGCACCTTCAGATCAGGTGATGTGAGTTTGTATCTCAGGAGGTGACATTTGAGCTGAGAGAAGCAGCCAGCCATGGGGAAGGATGGGTAGGGGTGTGTGGGTGGGGTCTGGGAGAGAATTCCAGGCGGAGGGAACAGCCCATGCAAAGGCCCTGGGGCAGGACCGTGCCTGACGTGTTGGAAAAACAGTGAGGAGGCCCGCGTGGTTGGTAGCTGAAGAAACGAGGTGATGGATTGCCAGAGACTTAGGACATTGGGGAAAAATATAGATAGCAAAATTACAGATACGCTAAAGCTTTACATCAAGGTATGCGTTGGAAAGAAAAACATTAATCTGCTAATTGTTGGTGCATTTATGCAATGAGATTATGGGCCACCTTTTTGTTTGTTTTACAATATATATTTACAACATCTCCATAGTTGATATTGGAGATGAGAAGCCTCTGTTCCCATTTTACAGAGAAGGAAATAGAGGCTGCAAGGGATTTTAAGCAAATCGTTCAGGGTCATCAAGCTAATTAGCGTTGGGACTAAGAAGACTGCACTTACCAAATGCTTCTGAATCTAAGATCTGTTTGCTGGACCCCAGGGGTCTGCAAACCCCCATTTGCAGCTCTGCCTGGCCTTGGGCAAGTAAGTAAACTGCTCTGGGCCTCAGTTTCCCTGTCAGTAAAATGGGGAGAATCATGGTATGAGCCCAGGGTGTTAAGAATGAGAATGAAATGACTTTAGTGCTTGTACTGGGTGAGAACAGTGTCTGGAGCACAGTAGGTGCTTTGTAGATGTTTGCTGAATAAATGCATTTAAAATGGGCCTCCTGCGAGAATGAGGCACCCTGGATCCCAAGCCCCGTTCGTGTTCTAGATCACGTGGTTGGCTGGTGCAGCGGCGAGAGACTGCAACCTGTGTTGCCCCCCAGTAAAGCAAGAGGTTGTGATCAGCTACCTTCCCCTCAGCCACATTGCAGCACAAATGATGGACCTCTGGATACCCATTAAGGTCGGGGGTCTCACTTTCTTTGCTCAACCGGATGCTCTCAAGGTAAGATGGAGAGAGGGCCTGGGCCACCCCCCCTTTTTTTTTTTTTGTTAGTTATCTTTATCTGAGTCAGGGCATCCCTGTATGGTTGCGTAGGTTGTGCATGGGACAACCCAAGCCTAAACCGTGAATAGCACTGAAAGTAAAGTGTATATATGTGTGTATGTCTATTAGTATTTCCAAATCCCAAATACTGTAAGAGCCCAAAGATTTTGGTGGTAAAATCTGACCTGAACTGACTTAAAGCTATTTGTAGTCTTAATTTTACTGGGAACATGCATGTATTTTACTGCAGATATATTAACATAATGGATTTGGGGGTACTTTCCCAGATGGAAGGAGGTATGATATATGGAAGGTGCATGGTTTTGCCTTTCTGAAGTCCAGAGAATTATAGATTCCAAAATACACCCAGCCCTAAGGGTTTGCAATCAGAGTCTTTGGACCAGTTTTGAAAAACAGCAGTGCCATGACTTATATCCCTCAGAGGCCACCTCTTTCAGATTTTTAAGAGATTTCTTCTGGCCTTTCTTTCAGTATTTTGAATATGTGATACCGCCTTTTCTTGTTTTATCCACTTTTAAATATTAGATATTATGTTTCTATTGTGGTAGATAAAAATTAGCCCCTTCACACCCCCACTTTCTCGCATCACCCCTTCCTCATCCTCTCAATGTAAACAATTCTTAGTTAATCGAGCCAAGTTGTTTACCATAAGATTACATTTCCTGGCTGGTACAACTTTTTTTTTTTCCCAGAGTTAATAGTTGCCTTTATTTTTTCAACTCAGTTAGCTTTTGCATACCTGTATGGTTGCTTCGTCTGATCTGTCACATGCTTATAAGTATTTTCCAAATGTACAAACAGCCATTGCATTACTTTCCCCTAAACTGAACTAGTTGTTGTCTTATGTTGGGTTCTCTAGAAGCAGAATATGCTGGGAGTGTGTGTGTTTTATTGGATTTTTTTATTTAATGGTAGATGCTATAAGGGAGTGAGGGGAGCAGGACTGATCCGACAGGAAGCTGAGGAATGTGACTGTCACCACGGAGTTGTCCCTATTTGAGACCACAGGGCTGGGCTTTTGTACCCCCATATCAGTTAGTCATTGGCTGCAAGTTCCTGCACCAACGGGGGTGCATAATTTCCCATGCATTTCTGGGTGACAGCTGTTCTATGGAGAACGGGACAGCTGGGAGCCTTTAGATGCCAACACTCAGCATCTGGTAAAGTATCTGAATAGCTCATGGGTAGCATCTTTTATGAGCCATCATGCAAGGGTGTCCCTTCTCCTGACATCTGGATTGGATCCTCTGTCTTCCTTTTTGGATTATTCCTTTGTTTTGCAGGAGATCACCCTTCAGTAAGTTTTTCGGGGAAAGCATATGGAAAGAAAAGTTTAAGTTCTTATACGTCTGGACTTTTCTTTATCATTTACTCTCAATTTTAGTTGATACTTTAGCTGGATGAAGAATTCTAGGATGAAACTAATCTTCCTGGCTTTATATTTTTGCATTTGCAAGTACTGCTATCTGTTCCAGTTTCCTAATGCTGCCATGATTCAAAATACCAGAAATGGATTGGCTTTTATAAAGGGGGTTTATTTGGTTACAAAGCTACAGTTTGAAGTCCATGAAAAGGTCCTAATTAAGGCATCAACACAAGTATACTTCACTGAAGGAAGGCCAATGGCGTCCAAAAACCTCTGTTAGCTGAGAAGGCACATGGCTGGCATCTGTTGATCCCAGGTTGTGTTCCAGCTCCTCTCTCAGCTCCTGTGTGTTTTTCAAAATGTTGCTCTTGAGGCATTTTGTCCTCTCTTAGCTTCTCTGGAGCAAACACTGGGCTAGCATCTCCAAAGTGACAGCAAAAGTCTGCTTTCAGCGGCTGTCTCTAAAATGTCTCTCTCATTTGCTCTCCAAAATATCACTCATAGCTGCTCTGAGATCCTTCTGTTTGTGAGCTCTTTTTATCCAGTGATTAAATCAAAGACCCACGCTGAATGGGCAGGGCCACATTTCCATGGAAACATTCAATCAAGAGGTTACACCCTAATCAAAGGTGTCACTCACAGTTGGGTGGGTCACATCTCCATGGAAACACTCAATCAGAAGGTTCCAACCTAATCAACACTAATACATCTGCCCCCACAAGATCGCATTTAAGAACATGGCGTTTTGGGGGACATAATACATCCAAACCAGCATACCATCAAACCTACTATTTAGTTTATTTCTTTTTTCTTGCTTATTGTCTGTGTCCCCCTTAGATCATTAGCTCCAGGAGGGCAAAAACTTTGTCCATCTTGTTCACATTCATATCTCCCTCACAGTGCCTGACACCTCGCAGATACTCAGTAAATATTTACTGGATAAGTGAATTTCCCATTTATTGCATTTTTGTCTTCTAGTTTACAATGTACCTACCTTTTTTTCTTTCCATGTGCATTTAAGTTTGCTTTACCTCTGATTGTTTTGTATTGTGTTTCCTTTTAAAAATTTATTATTTTTGAGTGTACACTGGGAGTTTTTTAACTGAGAAGGAGGTACCAGTTTGCCTTTTCAAGCTTCTAGAGGCCGCCCACATTTCTTGGCTCGTGGGCCCTTCTTCTGTCTTCAACACCGGCAATTTAGCATCTTCAAATCAATCTCTCTCTCACCTCTGCTTCTGTCATCACAGCTTCTCTGATACCAGGCAAACCAGGACTTTCCCTAGCTCAAGATCAATAACTGCTTTCTTTTCTGGCATAATATATAACATATATACACACTCACCTATAAGTACCCAAGTACCTATTTTCCCACATCCCTGGTATTGTCAAAATATTAAAAGTTGCCAATTTGGTGGGCAGTGAAGGTGTATTAATTTTTTAAGAAACCTCCAGACTGTTTTCCAAAGCAGCTGCACCATTTTACACTCCCATCAGAAGTGTATGAGGGTCCCAATTTTTCCACATCCTCTCCAACAGTTGATATTATCTTTTTTTTTAAAAAAAAAAAAAACTATCCTAATGAGTGTGAAGTGGTATTACATTGCAGTTTTAATTTGCATTTCCCTAATGACTAATGATGTTGAGCATCTTTTCATGAGCTTATTAGCCATTTGAATGTCTTCTTTGTTCAACAACTGTTCAAATCCTTTGCCCATTTTCTTGTTGTCGAATGTTAAGGTTTCTTTATTCTGGTTACAAAGCCTTTGTCAGATATGTACTTTGCAAATAGTTTCTCCCAGCTCTGTGGCTTGTCTTTTCGTTTTCTTAAGAGTGTCTTTTGAAGAGCAAGTGTTTAATGAAGTCCAATTTATTGGTTTTTTTCTTTTATGGATTTTGCTTTTCGGTCATATCTAGGAAATTTTTGCTCACTTCAAGGCTACAAAGATACTCTATGTTTTCTTCTAGAAGACTTTTAGTTTAGCTTATACATTTAGTTCTATGATCCACTTTGAGTTAGTATTTGTGTATGGTGTGAAGTAAGAATCGAAGCTAAAGCAAGCTCTCTTTGGGTAAGAACATATGAATAGACTTTCTCTCATGGGATATTTTAAATTTGGCACTTTTATTGCAAATCAAATGACCATAAATGTAAGATTTCATCTCTGGATTTTCTATTCAGTTCCTTGGATTTATCCTTATACCAAACCACACTGACATGTGGTAACTGTTGTTTTATAGTTGGGTGACTAACCCATCCTGCCCTGGACTGCCCTGGTTTTCAAACATTCCAGAATCTTCAGTTCTGGTCAAAACAAGGCAGTGGGCCACCCCACTTCATAGTAAGCTTTAAAGTCAGACAGTAAAGTACTACAATTTTGTTCTTCTTTTCCAAAATTGTTTTGGCTTTTCTAGTCCCTTTGCATTTCCTTATACATTTTTTTTTTTTTATTGAATACCATTTAGAGAACTTTTTTTTTTTACTGTTTTTTTTGAATTGAAATATATTCATATACTATACAGTCATCCAAAGTGTAAAAAATTGTTCACAGTATCATCATATAGTTGTGCATTCATCACCACAATCAATTTTTGAACATTTTCATTACTCTAAAAATAAAAAGAAGAATAAAGACAAAAGTAAAAAGAACACCCAAAACATCCCATACCCCTCCTCCTCCATAGTATTCACTTACTTTTTATATATATATAGTTATACACTTGCCTTCAAGAATCAAGGATACTGGAGATACTGGATTGCAGTTCAACAGTTACAGATATTTCCTTCGAACTATTCTAATAAACTAAAAACTATAAAGGGATATTTATATAATGCATAGAGTTATCTCCAGAATGACCTCTCGACTCCATTTAAGATCTTTCATTTCTCTTCCCCCTTTTGGTCAGGAAGGCTTTCTCAATCCCACAATGCTGGGACCAGGCTCGTCCCTGGGAGTCACGTCCCACGTAGAGAGGAAGACAGCAAGTCCACCTGCCGAGTGGGCTTAGAGAGAGAGGCCATATCTGAGCAACAAAAGAGGTTCTGTGGGGGTGACTCTTAGGCACAATTATAAGTAGGCTTAGCTAAGGGCAAGCCCCAAGATCGAGGTCTCAGCCTACTAAGCTGGTAGTCCTCGGTGCTTATGAAAATATCAGGAATTCCCCAGATGGGGAAGTTCAACATTTCCACATTTTTCCCCAGTCCCTCAAGGGGATTTTGCAAATACTTTTTATTCTCTGTCCAAATTACTCTGGGTTGTATTGGGGCTTCATGCTAACCTGTACAAACCACCAAGATCTCACTCCCTAGTCAATATTCCATGTAATTATGGTATTTGAGTAAATTGACCATACAAGTTCAATTATATAGTGTACTATTGAAAATATAGATTTTGTACCACATAAACGTCTCTTCCCTTGGTCCCGCACAGAAGCTGAAGTTTTAAAACACAGTTAATATCATCCTCTATCCTTCAGTCTGATCTACCCCAATCTCAACCAAGTCCATTTCATTCATATCTCCAACCAAAGTCTGATCTCCTTTTCAGCCTCTTTAATCGTTCATTCATGGGGCAATGCTGACACTCACAGCTGCTGAGCCCTAGCACTGAGTTCCAAGTGTGTGACACAGACCCCCAAAGCTCCAGGGGACAACCAGGTCACACACCAGCAGCTCAGAATCTCAAAACTGAGAAGTAACTGTTACAACTCATGAACAGATGTGACTGCTGTAAGAGTTACAATCTAGGAACGTTTACATAAGCCTTTCCCTAATAACTCATGCTCCCAGATTCAATTCTCAGAGTTTGCACATTATTATTAGTCCATATTAATGACTAATGTTTGTCTTTTCATTTCTGGCTTATTTCACTCAACCTAAAGTCCTCAAGGTCCATTCATTTTGTTGCATACCTCACAACTTAATTCCCACTTGCTGCTCCCTCATGCAAAAACATTCTTAGATTTGTACATTTAATCATATTCATTGGCCACTGTAGGTTGTAGTAAGTTATACAGTCCCAGGCTGTACCTTCCATCTTTCTGTTGTACATTGTGGATAATTATATGGTATGTGAATATAGCGCTCTCTCATTTTTGAAGGGCAGTTTTACCAGATATAGGATTCTTGGTTGGCAGTTTTTCTCTTTCAGTGCCTTGAATATGTCGTACCACTGCCTTCTCGCCTCCTTGGTTTCTACTGAGAGATCCGCACGTAGTCTTATCGAGCTTCCCTTGTATGTGATGGATCGCTTTTCACTTGTTGCTTTCAGAATTCTCTCTTTGTCTTGACATTTGAAAATCTGATTAGTAAGTGTCTTGGAGTAGGTCTCTTTGGCTCAGTTCTGTTTGGGGTATGCAACACTTCTTGAATCTGTAATTTTGTGTCTTTCATAAGAGTTGGGAAATTTTCATTGATTATTTTCTCTATTATTTCTTCTGTTACTTTCCCTTCTCTTCTCCTTCTGGGACACCTATAATATGTATATCCATGTGCTTCACGTTGTCATTCAGTTCTCTGAGACCCTGCTCATATTTTTCCATTCTTTTCCTTATCTGTTCTTTTGTGTATAAGATTTCAGCTGTCCTGTCCTCTATCTCACTGATCCTTTCTTCTGCATCTCCAAATCTGCTGTTGTATGTCACCATTGTGTTTTCTATCTCTCCTATTGTGCCTTTCATTCCCATAAATTCTGCCATTTGTTTTTTTGAGCTTACGAATTCTTCCTTATGATCACCCAGTGTCTTCTTTATCTCCTTCATCTCTTTTATCACATTCTCTCTCAACTCATTGATTTGATTTAAAAGATTTGTTTGAACATCTTTAATTAGTTGTTTCAACTCCTGAATCTCAGTTGAGGTGTTAGTTTCCTCCTTTGATTGGGCCGTATCTTCCTGTTTCCTGATGTGGCTCATGATTTTTTGCTGTCTTGGCATCAGATTTTCTTGACTGGTTTATTTTGGAGGTTGTTTTCTCTCTTTTGCTTAAGGTTTTCTTGTTGATCAGCTTTGATCTCTGTCTCTTCTTTGTTTCTCTCACTGACCACTTGTCAGATTGGCTCTGTCCCCCAGTCTTTCCCCCCAAATCAGGCACCCACCGTGGCCTGCCACAGGGATGGCAGGTAGCACTGGACATCCCAGCAAGTTCACTGTGTCTGGGAACACAAATCTACTGGCTTCCAGTGGGGCTCTGTTTTCCACTGGCTAGCAAGACCTGGGTTTGTTTTGGGGGCCCTGCTTTAACTGTTGAGTCTTCCCTATTTTTTCAGCCAAAACAGGGCTTGGTTTCCTTTCAGGGAATGTAGACCAGCTTCTGTGCACCTAAGAAGGGGTCTGGGGCATCTTTTAAAAAGTGTTTCAGTTCCCTTGCACTTTCTGGACTGTCCAGCAGATGGTGCTGTCTGGTAATTTAATCATCCTCAGAGGCTGCTTTGCCTCCGAGCACAGGCTGTATCTACAAAGGTGAGCTGAAACTGCAGGATTCCTATGCTGTCACTTTGTCATCCAAAATCGGGCTCACTGTGGGGCTCCACCTGTGGCAAAGAGCTCCAGTCGACCCAGCGCTCCAGCTGTCTTCAAGGCAAGGAAACAGCCACCAGCTGCTGCTTTCCTCAAGGGTGGGGGAAGGGCTTTCAGATCCAGGGCTGGAAACATGACTCTGTCCACATTTTCTCAGTCTCTTTGTCCCTCACTGATCCGGGCCTTGAAATGTCCTCCCCTGTCCCCAGGGTCTTCAAAGAGTAAGTGTATTCTTCACTGCTGTGAGAGGTTTTAAAATCTACGTCCCTGGTGAAAGGAATCTTGTCTGCTGATTCCATGCCTTTTCCACACAGAGACCAAGTGAGGGGGAGGGGAGAGGACTGGCTGATCTGGGACGGGAGATTCCTACCTGGTATTTCTTCTCTTTCTTCAATTTGGCACTTGCAGGGTCTTTCTCCAGTCTATATCCTCCTCCAGAGTTTCAAGCAATTCAGAATTGTCTTTTTTTTTTTTCATTGTATCTCTGGAGAGAAGTTTTCGGTAGCTGTTTATGTCATCATGTTGATGATGTCACACCCTCCCCCTATATACATTTTAGCATCCGCTTGTCGATGTTTATGAGAACAACTGCATGGATTTTTGTAGGGATTGCATTGAATGTAAAGGTCAACGGGGGGAGTATCTTGCATCCTTTTTAACAGCTGCATCATATTCTACTGCATGCTTGAAACAGAGGTTCTTTAACCAGTCCACTGTTGATGGACACATAGACTGCTCCCATGCTTTTATGAAATAGTGCTGCAAAGAACATTCTGTATGAGCTTCTCAGTCGATCTGAGTCTTTCATTTGTCTGATTTCCATCCAATGGAAGTCAAGTTGCCGGGTAGCATTTAAAATGTTGATAGTACTATCAAGTTGCCCTCCAAAAATATTTTCCCAGTTTATGCTTCCCTGCACATCTCTGGAGAGAGACGGAAAAAATCTGAATGACCACCGGCCAGCCAGTGAATTGGCTCCTATGAGTCAGGAGGCACCGTGGTGTAGGGCTCCAAAGGAAAGTTCTCCCAAGCAAAGTGGAATGGGTAGGAAGAGATCGGTGTCTTGGTTTCCAGAGGCTTCCAGCATGACTTACTCAGCTCTCTCCCATGCAGGGAAGTTTGGTGAATACTCTACAGGAGGTGAAACCTACTGCCTTCCTGGGGGTGCCCCGAGTCTGGGAGAAGATGCAGGAGAAGATAAAGGAAACTGGTAGCAAGTCTTCAAACTTGAAGAAGAGAGTGGTTTCATGGGCGAAGATGGTTGGCTTAAAGGTCAATATGAAGAAGATGCTGGGGTAGGTGGTGGGTCCCCCTGGACAGGACTGGGAGGGCAGTGGGGGAAGAGGCTCAGCCTTCTCTAACTGGACCCAGTCAGCCACCTTTTGGCTCAGTGACAGCTGAGGTCTCCTGAGCTTCCTCATTCACAGGTCACATGAGAACCCCATGAGCTTCCGAATGGCGAAAGCCTTGGTGTTCAGCAAAGTCCGGAGTGCCCTCGGCTTCGACCGCTGCCACCTTTTTGTTAGTGGGGCTGCACCGCTCTCCCAGGACACCGCCGAGTTCTTTCTAAGCTTGGACATCCCTATAGTTCAGATGTACGGGATGAGTGAGAGCTCTGGACCACACACAGTATCCACCCAGGAGAATCACAAGATTCTAAGGTACTGGGCTCCTGGGTTGGCCCCTGCTCCCCAGAAGCACTGGGTCAAGGGGAGGGAGATGGGAGGGGGTGGCTCTGATGTGAACCTTGGTGTCTCCGGAATGACTCCTACACTCTGGTCTCCACACCCCACATCTTCACGAGTGTGGGAAACTCTGCTTTGTTAGAAAGCCCCAAGACAAGGGGCTGGGTCCTCGGAATGTCCCACAGTCTCACCCTGTCACTGGCAGTTCTCCCTCCAGCCAGCCCATCCTACTTCCTGTTACCTTGACACTCTTTGTCTCCCCAGTATTGCATCTCAATCATTGACACATGCCCTTTCTGGCTTTCCTCCGGGCTCAGTTCTCCCCAGACTGTGGGGCTGAACCCAATGTTACTGGAACCACACTGAATATCTTGAGGTCCCTCCTACATTCCAGGCACGGTCCAGCCACAGGGCCTTTGCACCTGCTGTTGCCTCTTATTTGATCACTGTTGATTCTTGATTATTGCTACTATTCTAACAATAACAGCGAAGGTGATTGTGCAAGTTCTAGAGGCAAGGTGGAGAGAGTTTGGGTTGGGGAGACAAGAAGAGGGTCCCCAACTGAGGAAGTAAAAAATGTTCAACCTTCTTAATCTGGCAGAACCACCTCCTGCCTTTTACTTTATCTTGTAGGGCAGCTTGGCACCTCAATAGCTGCCCTCCCCACCCCCAAATCTCACCTGAGCCTTTTATCTGCAAAACCCAAATGCTCACTGGAGTTTTTCTAAGACAAAAAGGTCTTTCGCTAAAAAATAAGTGACATTGTGCCACACCTGTAGAAAGATACACATTCCAGCCTCTATCTTTAGACATATATTTTTTTCCATGAATAATGCATGCATGTCACAAAAAATCAAATGATATGAAAATTATATAGTGGAAAGCTCATTCCCTCTCACCCCAAACCTCTAGTTCCAAACAGCCATCATCATGTTCCCTCCAGTTATTCTGAAATAAGCTGTCCATTGACATATATCCTTTTATCCCAAATGGAAGCATTTTCCATATAAAAATAGACACAAAACTCTCTCTTGGTTCCTATTACTTGAGATCTAGAGAACAGGAATGAAATAAATTTGGATAATGTGGTGACCTTGCTATCAGACTCTGAACCCAAACTCATACTCGCTTTTCTCTGGTGCCAACCAAGCTCAGGAATTGAGCAGATTCATATACAGAGAGAGATTGTTCCATATCAGTGCTCAAATAGTTGCTCATTTTTAACAGCTGCATAATATTCCACTGAATGGATGTACCATTGTTTATTTTATTTAACTGGTCTCCTTATTGGTGTATATTTAGGGTTTCCCACCCCATCCCATTAGTTGTTACCACAAACAATGCTAAAGTTATATTTTGCCAAACTGCTGAAAAATGGTGCCTCAATACAACTCTAATTTACATTCCTTTTATTATGAGTGATGTTGAAAAAAATCTTTTCATACATTTAAAAGCCACTTGTCTTTTTTTTTCTCTGAACCACCTGTCCATATCCTCTACCCATTTTTCTGTTAGGTTATTGGTCTCTTTCTTATTGCTTTGTGGACACTCTTTACATATTATGAAAATCAGCCTCTTGTCTTTTATATGAATTGCAAATATTTCACTCCCTGGTTTGTCATTTGTATTTTGATTTTAGTTATGGTGATTTTTTGCTGTGCAGACATTTTTTATATTTACATGGTTGGATTTATCAATCTTTTTTTTTTTTTTTTATGACTTCTGGGTTTTTCCACATTCCTAGGAAGTCCTTCACTGGGGAAGTTGTAGGGTTTTTTGTAAGTTTTGACCATCTCGGGCTTGCCTTTTTTTTCTCTTGCTAACTAAAGGAATCCTAACACTCACCTCTAAAACCATCAACCCTTCTAACTATTGACAAACGACATCTCAGCAACACAAGAAAAAATTTATATTTCTTGCATTCTAAAACAGCCCTTGCAAATGTCATTTCTAGACAGAAGGAGTGTTATAAGAACCTAGATTTAGATTATACTAATCTGTTTTAGGAAAGCGACATTAACCTCCAGAGAGATTCTGATTGCTTGTTCTGGTGGTTACTTATAAGTCTGCATCTGAAGGGTGAGGGTGTTTCATTGCTTTTCTTAAGCCAGAAGCACTTTTCTCTTTTCCCACATATGTGGAGGTAAAAACCACCTACTGCTCTGCTGAGTTTCCTTGTTCACAAAGCATTTAGGAACCTGCCCCATTCCTTGAACACTTCCTCTTTCCTTCCTCTGCAAACCCATGCAAGGGCACTCCTTGGGCCCTGGAGAGTGTGGGCACGAGGCAGACCCAGCCCCGGCCACCTAAACAGTGTGCTAGCAGCTCAGGCTGCAGATCCAGGCAAACCTGGGGAGGGGGGGGGCTTTGTCTCCCTGAGCCTCAGTTTCCCCCCTCCCATGCCCCCCACCCCTGGCAGCTGTGGCAAGGTTGTAACTGGCTGCAGGAACAAGCTGCATGAGCAGACCAAGGATGGCACTGGGGAGGTCTGCTTTTGGGGCCGACACGTCTTCATGGGCTACTTGGAAAGAGAAGATGCAACCAGAGAAGCCATCGATGAAGAGGGCTGGCTGCACTCGGGGGACCTCGGCCGCGTGGACAGCCAGGGTTTCCTCTACATCACCGGCCGCATCAAAGGTAGCCAGGCTGGGGCTCCCTGGGGGTGCGGGGCTTCCTGCAAGCATGTGCACCCCTAACATTTGTGCACACCTGCCCACACGGAGGTCCCCGGTCTGCACATCCTCATCTTCCCTGATGAAAAGAGTCACCCAGCATACACATGTGCTGTCTCATGCACATGCAGAGTCACGTACACGGGAATTGGCAAGCAGCAAGGTGACATTGGGTTGTGGTCTGGAGATTGCATGGGAGTTGCTGACGGAGAGCCCCTGACCCAGCTGCAGATGGGAATCCCCCACTTTGCATCTTGGGGTTGCATAGGTTAGTTCCATACTGCTATGGTTGAACTCCCAGCTGAGCCCAGCTTTATTCCAGAAATCCTCATCACTGCTGGTGGAGAGAACGTCCCCCCAGTCCCCATCGAGGACTTGGTGAAGGAGAAGCTTCCCATCGTTAGTCATGCCATGCTGGTGGGAGACAAGGCGAAATTTCTGAGCATGCTGCTGACATTGAAGGTAGTAGGGTTTGCAGGGAGGGCGTGCCCATGGGTTCGAGACTCCCTTCCTTGGTGTTTAGAGCCTGGAGGGCAGGATGGGGAGTGTGCCTTGGCATTGGGTGATAGAAGGTCTCCTTGGGCAGTGCCTGACGGACCCGACAAGTGGGGAGCCGCTGGACAAACTGACGTTGGAGGCTGCCAGCTTCTGCCAGAAGCTGGGCAGCCAGGCGGCCACCGTGAGTGACATCGTGGGACCGCAGGACCCCTTGGTGTTCGCAGCCATTCAGAGGGGCATCGATGCTGTGAATCGGGAAGCCACTTCCAATGCCCAGAAGATTCAGAAGTGGGCCATTTTGGAGAAGGACTTCTCCATCGCTGGCGGAGAGCTCGGTGAATGCCCTGGGGGGGGGCTGGTGGCCTTGGCACTTGACCCACCCCCTCTCTAGCATAGTGCCCTGCTCTGTGGGTCAGAGGGTTGGTGGGACCAACCAGAGGACCCCAGATTCCTCACAGTGACTCTGACTGCTCTCTCTTCTGATTTCTCTTTTCACCCACTTTATCCCCTCCACACTGGGCATCTTGAGGCTCCTCCAATGCTTCAGACCTGGAACAGCCACAGGGACTTTGCATATGCTGTTCCCTCCGCCTGGAACACCCTTCCCTCTAGTTGGCTCTTGAACCTAGTGTCCAGGTCTCACCCTAAAAGCCAGCCCCTCAGAGCAGCCTTCCCTGACCATCCCGGCTAATGTAGCTCACCACCACCCTTATTATTCGCCTGTCTTCTTTCCTCCTTAACCCAATATAATCTGAAGTCATTCTGTGTATTAGTTTATCTTTGTCTGTCTCCCCCAAGAGGGTCAGGCTCACTCTAGGGTGGGGGGCTTTAAGACCCCCACCCACCTCGGATTCTATTGCTGTCCCTTTGCCACTTGCTCTCGGCGCTCAGCTGTTATTTGACAGCGTGGATTTAAAGGGAGTTGGAGTGAGGGAAGTCTGCCTCTTGGAGGATCCTGGGTTCAAATCCTGCCCCTTCTGTTGGAGAAGTGACCGGTCCCTCTGAGCCTCAGCTGTTCGTCAATACGTTGAAAACCCAGCCTCATGGGTTGTTGAGGACACTTTCTGAGTGATCCCAGAGAGACTGGTCCTCTCGGAGCCCCGTTTCCTTGCCTGTAAAGTAGGAGGCGGGGGATGTGCTGAAGTCCTGCCTCTGTTGGGGCATGGTCCATATCAGGAAAGAGACCCTGGTGCTCTGGTTGCCAGCTCACCTCGAGGATGAGGTGGAGGTTCTGTTATCTCAGACACTGGCGGTGAAAGTGGTGGCGTCCCCAGGCCAGCCTCGCCCCAACCCCTGGACCTTGTCGCCTGCAGTGCACAGAGAGTGTGGGGTTTTATCTCATCTCCACAACTGAACGGGGTTCTCCTTTCTTGATAGGTCCAACGTCAAAACTTAAGAGATATTTCGTAACCCAAAAATACAAGGCAGAAATTGACAACTTCTACAACTGACTTCTTCAGCGGAGCTGCTCTCGGCTGCCCTGACGGTGAGATTCAGTTGCTCAGCCCTGCTGGGCTGTGTGGGGAAGGAGCTCAGCAGAGTCTCCTCCATGGAGCAGGCGGGTGTTTGGCGGGGACTTTGGAGGCCACACACATATGCATGGACTCACACACATGCACAGATTTGCATGCACACATAAATGCACATGTGTGCACACATACATGCACACACTGTCTTGCACACATTCACATACACCAACACATGCAAACACATGCACATTCACATACACGCACACACATACACAGGCATACATGCATATGAGCATGCATGCACGTGTACACATGTGTGCACATATATGCATGCACAGATGCATGGACACATGCATACGCACTGCACACATATGCACCCACATGTAATAGACACAGATGCACGTGTACACATACATGAGCACATGCAGCCATGTGCATATGCAGACACATGGACACACATGCATACAGTGCACACCCACACATAGACACATATGCACACACATGCACGTGTTTGTGTACTCACTCAAACACACATGCACAGACATGCACACATGTGTGCACATGTGCACACACATACATCCATGCACAGGCACACATACACATGTGCATGTGTGCGTACACATGTATGTGCACATATGCATATACATGCATTGAAGATTCATGGACACATGCATACATGCTGTACACATATGCACATGTGCACACCCACACATACAGAGTAGACACATGCACACATGCATGTACACCCATATGCATGTGTGTGCATACATAGGCATACACATATATGCACACATGTGCACATATATGCATGCACAGATGCATGGACACATGCATACACACTGCACACACATGCACCCACATGTATGTAATGGACACAAATGCACATGTACACATGCATGCACACATACATGAACACATGCAGTCATATGCATATGCAGACATATGGACACATTTGCATACAGTGCACACTCACACATAGACACATATGCACACACATGCACATGTGTGTGTATACTCACTCAAACACATGCACAGATACGCATACATGTGTGCACACATACATTCATGCACAGGCACACATGCACACATACACGTGTGCATGTGCGCACACACATGTATGTGCATATATGCATATACACGCTGTACACATATGCACACGTGCACTCCCACACATACAGAGTAGACACGTGCATGCACACATGTGCACACACATGTACACAGATACACACACGTATATACGTATGCATGCACATTCAGCTGCAGTGGGTTCTGGGTAGCATCGCTTCCGGCATGCTCTCTCTACGAGGGTCCTCCTGGGCCATGTGGGCTCCTTTGCAATTGCTCGATGTTGTTAGCTGCACTTCCTGCTTTTTCAGCTGGCCTCAAAGCAGTAGAGATGCAATCTTCCCATTCGGGACCAGAGTTTTTGGTTAAACACCCAAATGCTTTTTTGTGGCTTGGTTAGAGAAGGCCTTTTGTTGTGTGTGTGTGTGGAGGAGTGGGATTCTACTTGCCAGGAGCCAAGGAGAATGAGGAGGGTTTGGCTGGACCCTTAAACTCTCCCCATCCACCCTCTCTCCTCTTCCCCCAGGCAATGTCCATGGGGGTTTGCAAGACACCATGAGGCGCCGATAGGTTTTTTAGGAATCCAGTTAGATGCATGGTGCAGGCAGAGTGGAATGCAGCTTCCGTTGTCCCAAGCGACTGCATGATCTTTCTCTTCTGATTCCACAGCCAGTCCCTCCTGTCCTGTTTCTCTCCCTCGTTGTCAACTGGTTTAACTCCTGCACACCTCCATTTGTCAATGGCTGGTGCGTGATCCCAGCAGTTCAACACATCCCCTCCATCAACCACAAGAAACTCCACACATCTTTTGCATGGTTTCTGGTTTCTCTCTGCAGCTGAGCGGGAGAGCATTTGACATTGGTGTGGGGGGTATGGATGTGGGGGTGCAGGGGGACCCCTTCCCACCCCTGCATTGTCCAATATGGTAGCTGCTGCCCACTGTGGCTGCCGGGCCCTCGACATGTGGCTGGTCTGAGTCGAGATGTGCTGTGAGTGAAAAACACATGCTTATGCACGAGAAAGAGCAATAAAACATCTCATTCGTATTTATCACCCAGATGACATGTTGAAATGATCATTTTCAGACATAATGAGTTAAATAAAATATATTGTTAAAATTAATTTCAATGAATCCTTTTCACTTTTTTTTTTTAATGTGGCTTCTAGAAAAATTTAAACTGCCTAGATGGCCCAAATGCTATTTCTATGGGACATCACTACTCTAAAGCTCACTGTGAAGGGGTTCATTGGAGTGAGGACCCATTTATAAATATAAATGATCAGTTCGTTTTTAGTGAATATTTTCATCTTAGGGTGACTGTGGGATCTTGGAAAGTGAATACACATATTGCAAGGATTCACACGTGACAATTTGTGTTTCTCCTCTCTCGCTCCAGCCTCAAACAGGAAGATCCCATATCATGTGATGTGATTGAAGTTTTTGGCCAGAGGTTCTTCTTCTGGTTTCTAAGAAGCCACGCTGCCTGTAGTCTGTCTCTTGATCATCCGTCCATCAAAAAAGGGTTCCTGGAAGTTTCTGCCCTGCTGTTCAAAACGACAGGCTCATCGTAGATCTTTGAGTTCATATAAACCAACAAGCCATTGATCCCAGGGAAGCTTATTGGGAAGTCTGTGATGGACCACCAGTTTTAGAAGCAACATCTGACCTTCGTGGTTCCAAATGGAATTTTTTTCTTCTCCCTAGAAAGCTGAATGAGCCAGAAAGAAAAGCCTTTGCAAGTTTGAAGAAGTGGGTCCCCCAAACCCACTCGCCCACCGGGAAGAAACTTGGAAGCCCCTCCAATAAGTTCTGATAATAAAGAACTCCAGTATCCCATGTCCCAATTTTTGGCCAGGAGAGAGCATTTGGTCCTTTGTCAGGTGCAGTGGTGAGAGACTCAGACTTGGAAAGCAGTTCTGGGTCCAGATTCTGACTTTCTGTGTGTGATTTCAACTTTCTGAGGCGTAGCGGAGGTTTTTGGTCTGTATAAACAGAATTCATGTTACAGGGGAGCTTTAAGAGTTGCTGAGATAACATACGGGGCACAGTGTCTGACCCCCGAAAGCCCTCTGTTCCATTGAGGCATCTTGTCTAAGTTTGCCTGAGCTGCTATGACAAATACTGCACAGTGAGTTGACTTCAATAATAAACATTTGTTGGGCTCACAGTTAGTGACTAGAAGTTCAAAATCTTTGTCATACTTTCTTCCAGAGAATGTGGCTTTCTGGTGCTGACCTACCACAATCCTTGGGGATTCCTAAATATATAAATTACATATTTAAATTATAAAATTACTGTATTACTTTATGATATAAAATATTTTATTAATCTAACATTTTTTCATTTTTCATTAAAATGTTTCCATTAAAATTTATTTTATGAATTTAAATTTTTCCAAAATTTACTTTATAATGATAAAAGTTTCCATCAAAATTTATTTTATAGATTTAAACTTTTCAATCAAAATTTATTTTATAAATTGAAACTTTTCAATTAAAATTTTCTTATAAATTTAAACTTTTCCATCAAAATTTACCTTATGAATTTAAACTTTTTCTGTTGAAATGTGTTTATAATATAAAATTACTATAAATTATAATATAAAATTATAACAATATAAATTGTATATATTTGGATTATACATTTATAAAGCCATTCTTAAAATCAATGCAATGCACATAAGGCTGATGTCATTTTTGATGGCTGTCCACGTCTATTTGGTGTTTTTTAAAAAAAATATATGAGTATATACGTATATATGTGTGTATGTATGTGTTACCATAGAAAAAATAAATATGCATATGCATATGCATTAAGGAGGTGTTCTAGTTTGCTAATGCTGCTGCAATGCAAAACACCAGAGATGGATTGGCTTTTATGAAGGGGGTTTATTTGGTTACATAGTTACAGTCTCAAGGCCATAAAGTGTCCAAGGTAACACATCAACAATCGGGTTCCTTCACTGGAGGATGGCCAATGGTGTCCGGAAAACCTCTGTTAGCTGGGAAGGCACGTGGCTGGCATCTGCTCCAAGTTCTGGTTTCAAAATGGCTTTCTCCCAGGACGTTCCTCTCTAGGCCACAGCTCTACTTCAAAATGTCACTCTCAGTTGCTCTTGGGGCATTTGTCATTGCGGTCGCGGTTACTGCTTCTAGGGGGAGGGGCGGCCGGTAGCTGAGCCCTCAGCTCTCGGGGCTGCTTAAAGGGTACCGGCGGCGGGGGCTCTTTCCCGGAGGCGAGGGCGAGGCGGAGGACTTGGCCGGGTCCTCGGCGAGAGGCGTGCAAGGTGTGGAGGGCGGCGATAAGGACAAGACACTCTTCATCCAGTAGGAGTATGCGCCAAAGAGATTTATTCAGGGGTGATTACAGGTTATATAGGCTGGTAAGAAGGGCAGGGCTGGAAAGGAGGTGAAGCAGCCTTAAATGGCAATACTGAAGGGATAGGGGCTAGGATTGGTTCTGAGAGAACGCCGGAGCCGTTGCAGCGGGCGGGAGTTGTTCTGGCCACGGTGCATGCGCGCTGGTGGTGGCAGGAGTTGCCTTGGCACAGGGGAGTGTGCGGGCAAGATAAGGAAGTGAGGAAAGGGCGGTTGGGAGAAAGGCGGTTTCTTCCGGCAAGCCTCCCCTGCCCGTGACATTTTGGGTGAGGAAAAGGGAGCTGCCTTGACCTCGCTCCCCAGGCTCGGGGGGGCTGCAGAGGGCACTCACGCCCGTACCTACTACCCTCCCCAGGGGGTGATCAGGTCCCCTGGCCCAGGCCTGGCAAGCCGAGGTACAAGCTCAGTCACCCGCAATTCCCCTTTCTTTTCTAATTAGAGGAAGAGGCTTACCGGAGAGGCCCGCTAAGGGTGAGGGAAGGTGGAGGTCAGGGAAGGGAAAAAAGGGGTTGACGGTGGCTCAGCGAGGCTGGAGCTCAGTGTTGGTGTGGTGCCCGGGCGCTTGACAATGGCTTCGTTGTAGCGGGCTGGACGAAGGTGAGGGGTTTAAAGTTCAGGGGTTCAGAGAAGCTGGAACTCGAGGCGAGAGCGATGTTCAGGTGATTGAGAAGGGCCTCGCGGATGGCGAGTCGACCGGTGGCGTTGAGGTCGCGGAGGGTTGGCTGTCATCTTGGAGTGGGGGGCGTCAGAGGTGGCGAGTCGCTGATACTGGATTTGCACGAACGAGGAAAAAATGGCATCCGTTTGTTTTCTTACAAGCTGGACAATTTTGCGAATGAGGCAGGGTCCTAAGATGAGAGCTAGAATAATTATTAATAAGGGGCCAAGAAAAGGAAGGATGTATGGGAGGATGGGAGTGAAAAAACTGGACCAATAACTGGTGGCTTCACGATCTCTTTTACGCTTTTCCAGTCCTTCTTGGACCCTTTTCAGGCTGTCCTCGACGAGACCTGTGGAATTGGCATAAACACAGCACTCTTCTCCTAGGGCGGCGCAGAGGCCTCCCTCTTTGAGGAGGAGAAGGTCAAGACCTCGGCGGTTTTGGAGCACTACCTTAGAGAGGGAATTGACAGAATTTTTTAGATGGTAAATAGCGTTTTGTAAGTGATGAATGTCTTCGTCAACAGCCGCCCTGAGGTGAGTTAGGGCGGAGCCTTGACTGGCTAGTGCAGCGATTCCGGTGCCAGTGCCGGCAAGACCTAGGAGGGAGGCAATTGTAAGGACGGTGATGGGCTCTCGCTTTTGCAGAAGGGCAGGAGCCGCAGTTTTTTCCAGACGGAGGAAGAAGTCTTCTTTGCTGTGGTATAGGACCCTAGGGATAAGGACAATTAGGAGGCAAGTTTCTTTATATTCACTGATGACATTCGTGCTGAGATAGGGGGTAAGTCCTGTAGAGGAACAGAGCCATTGGGAGGAGTTATGAGGAATGAGAAATTTTGCCGAGCTGCTGGGAGATGAGTAGCTGGCACAGGCAGTGAGGTCGGGAGAGTTACTGGAGCGAGGGTGGACGCACTTTCCCGTATAGGAGACTGAATGAAAGGTTAGGGGGACGGCAGAGGTATTCCAAATGCATTCCAAGGGGCTGTTTTCTGTGCTTTCTGAAAAGGAGAGGTTGGAGGCAACGGGCTCGTATAGTGAGGAAGAGGTGGAGAGGCAGAGCCAGCAGGATGAGGTAAAATTGGGGTTGGAGGAGTTCACTGAGGTAAAGGCGGCTTGGATGAGGCTGAGGAGGGGAGAGGAATAACGAGAAGGAGGCAGAGGAAGCTGGGGTGGTGGGGTTTGAGATGTAGTTGAAGTGCGTTTAGCCGGAGCTAAGGTGCGGCTGGAGGGCTGTGGAAAAAGAGGGTTAGTGACTTTGTTGGGACTTATGCCAGAGGGTGTTTTTAATGCAGTATTTTGGCCTGATTGGTTTACAGCCTCCTTTTTTATAAGAATAAGTGATTTTCGGTCGGCTCCTTTCTCATAGATTCTGAAGCCCCAAGTTTGACCGAGTAACCAGGAGGGATCAGTGGGGAGCTGCACTGTAAGATTAAGATGTGTGCAGGATCCCTTACTTTCTTGGCCGAGCCAGTTAACAGTAGGGAGTTTGCACCCTGTAGGGGCCCACTTTAGGGTAAGGTAATGATCAGGAACAGGAGGCTTCCAATTAGTGGTTAGTGTTTCACACCCCCAGTATGCACAGTAGTACTCGTTGGGGGAATTACAGTACGATTTTTCAGGATTTGAGGATGGGCACATGTAATATTGGGCCTGGGGGTTACTTACCTTTTGAGCGCAGGTTTCTTCGACTCTGGAGACAAAGGTGGCGAAAGGCTTACTCGGCTCCTGGAAGAGCTTGGTGAATTTATTAGGCCGACAGGCAGAGCAGTTGGCAAATGCTCGCAAGGCGATTCCCCAAAGGATAGGCCAAAAGGCGGCAGGCGCATTAATATAAGCAGACGCACTTAGAAACGCTCCAGTGCCCAAATAGGCTTCGGGGGGATGATAGACTCCAAGGGCTGCGTCTTGCTCACTTTGCTTAGCTGCTTCTGCCTGGAAGTGAGCACGCCAGTCAACAAACTGACCGGGGTTAAGAATGGAACGGGCAAGCGAGGCCCAGTCTTGGGGGATGCAAAAGTCCATGCCGAGATCCTGCAGTATTTGGGAAGCGTATGGGCTACCTAACCCGTCCTCCCTGACGGCCCTGCGAAGCTGCTTGATAGTATCTGAGTCAATGGGATACCAGTCATACGGTTTCTGTGGGGTGGGGGCAAGGTTAAGAGGAAAGCAGCGAAAAGCACGAGAGAAAGGAGGACGCGCTTGCAGAGGGCTTGGCGCGGGAGTGGGGGTAGGGGGAGCGTTGCCCCAAGGGCTGCCTTGAGGTGTAGAAGGCAGCCAGGGGTGGTTAGTCGGCAGGGTGGGAGGAGCGGCGGCAGCTGCCGGTAGCGGCTCCGAGGGGGAGCTCGCTGAAGGGGGAGGCGGAAGTGGGAGGCCCCAAGCGTCGCAAGATGGCGGCGCGGTGGGTGTGGCTAAGACACAAGATGGTGGATCAGCCCCGCCCTGTGAAAGGGCGGGGTTCAAGGCATAAGATGGTGGACTAACTCCGCCCTGTGAAAGGGCGGGGTAAAGCGTACGCGGTTTCCGGCCCAGCTTAGGGCTGATGTCATCGCCGGAGCATTTCCTCCCCTCGATGGAAGAAGAAGGAGGAAGTTCGCCATCTTGGCGTGGCGCAGTGTTATTTTGCTTTTTGGGAGTCACCTCGAGCGCGTTGTTAATCTGCTCGACTAAGGACTCCGTGTCCGAGTCATGATTTGAATTAGTATCGCTATCTGAATCTGTTGGCTGGGTTGATAGGGCCTCCTTGGATTTAACGGGGCCTCGATCAGGGGGAAGGGAGCCTTGAAGGCAGGAGCGGATGGTTATCAAGGTGGGGAGCAAGCCGGGAGGGAAGCGCTTGCTCTCATGTTCCATGGCGTTGGTGACCCGATCAATAAGGCGATTATAAGTAACAGGGTCCCAAAGATGTTAAGTGGTGAGCCATGGGTTAAAGGGGAGCAGGAGGTCCCAGTACACCTGCAGTTGCCGGACAGACACTTTGTAGCGATGAGTGTCTAGGAGACCCGCTAGAGCACGAACTTGAGGTGCCTGGCACGTAGACAGACGATTACCCATAGCTGAGGGGGGAGGAGGGGGGGTTGTTTACCGAGCAGAGAGAATGAGATAAACTGTGGCCGCAAGGCCAAAGGAGACGGCGAGAGCGGAAAGCAGTGCCCCTTGGCAACGGGAGTAGTCGGGGGGGGCGGTTGCAAAGAGGCACACGGCGCCAAATGAAGAAACAAAGATACAAAGAACTACAGCAAAGTAATGGAGGGGAAGAGGGAGAGCGTTAGGAGGAACGGGGGTCATAGAAGTGCGCATACAAGAGGACGAAGAGAGCGTGGGGGAAGGGAGGAGCGGCTTCGGAGCAGTGAACCTCCCACGGCTCCGGAAGCGGCGAAGGAGAGGCGGCCCTTACCTTGCAGGCGAGGAAACGGGAAGCTGGAGAGGCGTCCGGGCGAGCGGGCGACCTGCCGAACTGTTGTGTGGAGATGCTTCCTCACACGGGGCACCAGTTGCGGTCGCGGTTACTGCTTCTAGGGGGAGGGGCGGCCGGTAGCTGAGCCCTCAGCTCTCGGGGCTGCTTAAAGGGTACCGGCGGCGGGGGCTCTTTCCCGGAGGCGAGGGCGAGGCGGAGGACTTGGCCGGGTCCTCGGCGAGAGGCGTGCAAGGTGTGGAGGGCGGCGATAAGGACAAGACACTCTTCATCCAGTAGGAGTATGCGCCAAAGAGATTTATTCAGGGGTGATTACAGGTTATATAGGCTGGTAAGAAGGGCAGGGCTGGAAAGGAGGTGAAGCAGCCTTAAATGGCAATACTGAAGGGATAGGGGCTAGGATTGGTTCTGAGAGAACGCCGGAGCCGTTGCAGCGGGCGGGAGTTGTTCTGGCCACGGTGCATGCGCGCTGGCGGTGGCAGGAGTTGCCTTGGCACAGGGGAGTGTGCGGGCAAGATAAGGAAGTGAGGAAAGGGCGGTTGGGAGAAAGGCGGTTTCTTCCGGCAAGCCTCCCCTGCCCGTGACATTTTGGGTGAGGAAAAGGGAGCTGCCTTGACCTCGCTCCCCAGGCTCGGGGGGGCTGCAGAGGGCACTCACGCCCGTACCTACTACCCTCCCCAGGGGGTGATCAGGTCCCCTGGCCCAGGCCTGGCAAGCCGAGGTACAAGCTCAGTCACCCGCATGTCATCTCTTAGCTTCTCCGGAGCAAGAATCTGCTTTCAACAGCCGTCTTCAAAGTGTCTCTCATCTGCAGCTACTTTCTTAGCTTCCTTGCATTCTTCAAAGTGTCCCCCTTGGCTGTAGCAAGCTCACTCCTTCTGTCTGAGCTTACATAGTGCTCCAGTGAACTAATCAAGGCCCACGCTGAATGGACAGGGCCACTCCTCTGTGAAAATTATCCAATCAGAGTTATCACCCACAGCTGGGTGGGGCACCTCTCCATGGAAACAACCTAATCCAAATGTTCCAACTTAATCCCCACTAATATATCTGTCCCCACAAGATTGCATCAAAGAACGTGGCTTTTTCTAGGGGGGACATAATATATATGAACTGGTACAAGAGGGGAGAACTTAATTTTACATATAAAAGTATTTAAAAGAGACCTCTTCTCTTCCAGGCAAGGAGGAGCAGCCTGCACAGTGGTTGAGGATGTGGAGTGGGGGAGCTGCAGAGAGGAGCAGGTGGTAGCCCTGGAGGCCAAGATCATAGAGCACTGGGGAACATTTGGGGGAGACAGGCTTAGGAGATGGTCAGTGTGGTTGAGAGATGGATTACCCTGAGCAAAGAAGTAAATACATTGAAGAAAGTGGAAGTCATGTTTCTGGCTGCCAGAGAAGAAATTTACAAACATAGGAAGGGGGAATTGGAGGCATTAGTACAAACCCATAGTTTTATAAAATATATACATATATATGCACACACACAGATATAGAGATGTGTGCTACTTTTGTGTATATGCATGTGCATGGACACACTTAAATTTTCTCACTCCATCTGCTCAGAGGGTCTGGAAGCAGTGACACTCAGTAGCAGTGAGCTCACCGAGTTCCTACTTATTGGTTCCAAAATTGTCTCCTCCACTAAAAGGAACCAAGGCTTTTTGGAGGAAAGTCTGATTCCAGGGTTGGGGACATGGAAAATATAAGATGATCCTGGAACATCTTATACCAGAAAGTAAGGAAGTGCTCAAAGAAGTAGGAGGATCTGCCAAAAGGCCACAGGAACTAACTTGTAAGGGTTCCCACTGGCCAAATCTGGGGCAATGTGAGCATCAAAATAATGATATTCCCGGATGATAACCCATGGAATATAAGAGAAACATGAATCAAGGAGACATAAATAAATGGGGGGGGGGGGAACTTCCTTACAGTAGAAAGCCAATGAATAATGTAAAGGAAATAATGGAGTAGTTAGAAAATCACCATTTGGTAACCGTTACGGAAGTGGTTGATTCGGATGTGAATCACTAAGCTGGAGGTTGGAGGTTTGATGAGAATCGTTTGTGTGTAATCTCAGAAAACCTCCCCATAAAATTCTTATCAGTTATAAGGGGGGGTGTGGAGGAAAGGGTTAATTCATCAGGCTTTGATTGTCCACACCCCACACATTCCCAAAACAGGGCAGGTTCTAGACTGATTCCTGGGAGATGAGCTCCAAACCCTTGGAATATTCTGCCTGATAAGAGTTCTTTGTTTACCTGGTTTGTTGCCTACACCAGATGGATTTATGATAATGTGATTTATGGTGGAGCTTGGACCACACAGTATTGGCTTGACCTCTGGAGGGGCTGGAGACTGAGTAACTCAGTCCAGCCACGCAGGTGCACCATGTCTACCTGACTGACACACAGTAAAAGCTCTGTACCCCAAGGCTCAGGTACACTTCTCTGGTTGGCAATAACCTATGTGTGTTTTCACGCATCATTGTTGGAAGAATTAAGCACTGTCTAAACAATTCCACTGGGAGAGAGGGCAGCTTGCACCTGCTGTCTCTTGGATTTTATTGCACAGACCTTTTCCCTTTGCTGATTTTAATCTGTATCCTTCCACGGTAACAAACCATAACCTCAGGTATAATAGCTTTTCTGGGTTCTTTGTGTCCTTCTAGTGAATCGTTGAATCTGATGGTAGACTCGGGAACCCCCAATTCAAGGGGAAAGTGAATGTAAGGCAGGAAACCTGGCAGAAGCCAACATGACCAAGCTATCAAGCTTAACATCCTTAAGGATGGGATGGAACAACATCATGTGCCCCCCGATGTGATGCAATGAGAAGGATGCAGCATTTCTGGGGTGTTCTGGCCAAGAAAGCATGGCCTGAGGCCACTCATGAGGAAACACCAGATGGACCAAGAGGTTGAGGGTCCTCCTACAGAATATGAGACTTAGACTCTTTAAGAGCATCCAGGACATGAAAGGGAAAGACAACTGTCCCAGATTGAAGGAGTATAAAGACATATGACTACTGAGTGCAGTGTGTGAGCCTAGATTTGGGTCCTGGACCAGGAAGGAAGAAAACATCTGTTCCATTTTGCTAAAAGCTGCTGTTATGCAAAATACCAGAAATAGATTGGCTTTTATAAAGGGGATTTATTAGGTAACAAATTTACAGCTCTAAGGCCGTGAAAGTGTCCAGACTAAGGCATCAACAAGAGGATACCTTCTCTGAAGACAGGCTATTGGCATCCAGCATTCCTCTATCACATGAGAAGGCACATGGCACACTCTGCTGGTCCTTCTCTTGGGTTCTGATCCCAAAATGTCTCTCTTGGCTCCTGTGCGTCCTTGTTTCTTTCTCCCAGAGCATTTCTCTCTAAGCATCTGGGGGTCCACTCTTATCTTCCCTAGGCAAACTCTGGGTTTCATCTCTTAGCATCTCCAAACATCTTCCTGTCTGCATCTCCAAGTGCCTGCCTAGGTCTGTGTCGGTTCTTTGCTTCTCCCAGGAGCAAACTCTGGATTACATAGCTTAGCTTCTCTCCAAAATGTCTCTCTCAGCTTCTCTCTCTCCATGAGCTTCTTAAAGGACTCCAGTAATCAAGACTCACTCTGAATGGGTGGGGTCACATCTCCATGGAAACAAGCTAATCAAAGGATCCCACCCACAAGATTGAATTAAAAGACCATGGCTTTCCTGGGGTCTGTAACAGTTTCAAACCAGCACAACATCATTGGGTCAGTTGTGAAAATATGAATAGGATGTACCAATTGGATATTAATGTACCAATGTCGATTTCCTGATTTGGAGGGTTAGAGACTGGTTATGTGAAAAGTGTCCTTGTTTGGAGTAAATATACACTGGAGTCTTTAGGAGAGATGGGATATGTCTACCTTGCTCTCAGAAAAAGGCTAATGATAATCTCTTTCTCTCTCCCTCTCTCTCTTTCTCCCCCCCCACCCCCCTTGCTCAGAAACAGGGAAAATGCGGTAAAATTTTAACAATTGGTGAATCTGGGTAAAGAGGGTAAGGGGATTCTTTGCACTTTCTGGCAACTTTTCTGCAAGTTTGAAATTATGTCAAAATAAATTATTTAAAAAATACATATTGAAAGACCGAAACTTGATTTTTTTCTCCCACTTAAAAAATATGCCATGAACATCTTTCTCTACAAGGACAAATACAACTATATCATTCATTCTATGATGTAATATTCCTCAGTGTAGATTTTGCAAGGTTTCCTCATCAATTCTACTATCTCTGGACATTTTGGGTGCTTCCACTTTTTCACTAATACTAATTATTACTTACTAATTTTCACTTTCACTAATATGCTGCAATGAATACTCTTTCTATATTGCTGTGAACATAGATAGTACATCTCTAGAGTTGGTTCCGAGAACAGGAATTTCTGGGTCACAGAATGTGCAGTTTTCTTTTTATTTTTTTTAAGGATTCTGATTCCTCCAAAGTGAGTTCACCACTTATACATCAGTAATAGTGGATGAGCATACATCATCTCACATCCTTGCCAACACACAATACTGTAAAACATTTTAATTTTTCTAATGTCATGGTTGAAAAATGGTTTTAATTCACATATTCATAATAAGGTGTTTGACAAATTTGGGTATCTTTTCAATGTTTATTTATTATTTTAATTTTTTTATTAAAAATTGTAGGTTTACAGAGAAATCATGCAGAAAATACAGAGTTCCCAAATACCTCCCCCCTTATTAACACTTTGAATTAGTGTGGTACATTTGTCACAATTGATGAAAGAATATTATTATTTCTTCTTAACTATTATTAACCATACTCCATGGTTTACATTAGGGTTCATTGTTTTAGTTGCGTAGTCCTAGGATTTTTTAAAAAAATTTTTATTCAAGTAACATATATACAACCTAAAATTCCCCATTTTAACATTATTTGTGTTAAAAAGGAAATTAGAACAGAAGTAAATTTTCAACACTGCACAAATAATAAGGCATTTGTTTTTTCAGTAGAAATTGTCCCACATATGCTTTATTGTTTTGTTATTAAAATAATAAATTTCTTTAATGTGCAGCATTGGATCATTTTTTCATAGTGTTAGAGTTGGGACTAGGGCTTCAATTTCACTTCTTAAATATCATCATATATTTGATATGCCCAGACTGCACAAGATTTTAAGCCAAGTACAACTACTATTGTAAAGCTAATATGAAGATACTATTAAAAGGATTATTATCCCAGAAATTTGATGTCTGTCAAATTAAACGTTGACCTTGAAACATTTGAATATCCAACCATTATTTTTCTTGATGGTGTAAAATCCCATTTTCAGTAACTTTGGTGCTGAAATTGTTCACTAGCTGTGTAATGACCAAGTTCATTTACAAATATGAATTGCATAGGACCTACAGAGCAACATTTGTAGAGTTTGCTAGTAAATAGATTAGGCAGAACTTCATCTAAAATAGTCTTAGTAAATAATGTTGACATGTTTTCCAAAAATATTCTTAGTAAAAATGTTGACTTGTTTTCCATACCTCATCAGTTTCATTCAACAAATTAAAAATTTTTTAGCAGCTCTTAGGGTTTACATATTTATATTTAAACACTGATGTATAGAATATTGATTGTTCATAAATTAATTTGGTAAAGTTAGAGATAACTGCTCGTAAGATCTAATCATTGAAATTTATATGCCACCTTGTCTTTTGTTAAAGCTGAAAATTATTGCCTAAAATGAAAATCGACTTTTCATGTTTCGAAGATAGTTATTGAAACTGTTCATTGTTCTAGTTTTGAGCACAGCATGTTAAAATGTAACTTGTATTGTTCCAGTGTGTAATATGGACTGCCAGGTCATAAATAATGACATTATAATGGGCTTTTGCATGTTGTTATTTTTCCTTTGGAACGTGAAGTTCTGAATGAGGGTTTTGATTTTGAATGTGTCAGTGTTTTTGAGAAGCCTTGCTTACATTTTACGATGTAGTCATTGGAAAAGGAAAAATGGCATTTTATATATATATATATATATATATATATATATAATACATACTCTCTTACACTTTATTTCAGTTACCATCCCCATAGAATCTGACAAGAATTGCTATGACTGAAAGGTTTTTGAGTCCTAATTAAACCTTTATTTATGACAGTATTCATAATTAGCCTGAAACGCATTCTGTAGGTAATCTCTGAGTTTCTGGAACGTTTTCTAAAACTTTTTGGATATGCAGCAGCTTATGTGTCTGAAGTTACTTGAAAGCGTCACTTTTAAGCAAGCTTACTATTGGGCCCTGTACCAGCCCAAGTCCTCTGTAACTCCTCTTGAACGTTTTTGCCATGATTATTAAAAGGTAGTTTAATCAATGGCATCACCATTCTTTGCTGTGGCACAGGTTATAAACTTAAGCGGAGTTTACCAGCAGCATCAAATATTTCAGCTTTAAAAAATAAAAGTAGGGTACAGACACAGGTTTAGTTCTAGAATATGTGTGCAATATGTTCATTAACAATGGCTGAGGTTGCCACAAAGTGTCTCTACCTTTAAATACTGTTAATGTGTCATGCAGATGGAAGGGGTGGGACTGTGCGCTAAAGTGGGGGGATTTAGCTGCAGAGTTTGGCAGAGTTGCCTTTCTACCCTGCCAGTTCAAAAGTTTAATCTGTTTTCATGTAGAATATATATACTAAATATTTCATTCTGTTACGCAGCCTTACTCTGATTTGCCTCTTCAGATACTCTTGTGCTGTGCAGCAGTGGCTCTGTGTGTAAATGCTATGCACTGAGGATACACAAAAAGGAAAAAAAAAAGCAACAAAATGATGCATACAGGATAATAATGCCTCACACCAATCAGATGTCCATTTTCTATTGTGTTTGTTAACAACCCTTTTCCTCTTAGAGTTATAAACTCCACTTAAAACTGATTAAAGTCTCATTCTGGTAAAAAAAAAAAATTCCCCCTTTTAGCCACATTCAAATATAGAATTGAAATATAGACTTCAGATAATTCTACATTCACAATGTTGTGTTACCATCATCATCAACCATTTCCAAAACTGCTCCCTCACCCCAAATAGAAGCCCTGCACAATTTAAACATTAACTCCCCATTCCCTACCCACACCCCACCCACTGTTAACCTATATTCTAGTTTCTGACTCTATGGATTTTCTTATTCTAATTATTTCATATCAGTGATATCACACAAGATTTGTCCTTTTGTAGTTGGCTTACTTCAGTCAACACGATGTCTTCAAGTTTCATCCATGTCGTTGCATGTATCAGAACTCCATTCCTTTTGATGGCTGAGTAATATTCCATTGTATGAATGGATATACCACATTTTGTTTACCCATTCATCGATTAGCGGACACAGCTGCTTCCATCTTTTGGCAATTTTGAATAATGCTGCTATGAACACTGGTGTGCAAATATCTGTTCAAGTCCCTACTTTCAAATCTTCTCGTTATACACCTAGAAATGGGATTGTTGTGTCATATGATAATTCTATACTTAAATTTCTGAGATCTGCCAAACTGTCTTCCACAGCAGCTGCACCATTTTACATTCCCACCAGCAATGAATGAGTATTTGTATTTCTCCATATCCTCTCCAACACTTGTTGACTTTCTATTTTTTTGATAGTAGCCATACTAGTGGGCATGAAATGGTATCTCATTGTGGTTTTGATTTGCATTTTCCTAATGGCTAATAATGTTGAGCATCTTTTCATGTGCTTTTTTAGTCATTTGTGTATCTTTGAAGAAATGTCTATTCAAGTCTTTTGCCCATTTTTAAATCAGATTGTCTTTTTGTTGTTTAATTGTATGGTTTCTTTACATATTCTGGATACTAAACACTTATCAGATATGTGGTTTCCAAATATCTTCCCCCATTCTTTAAGTTGCCTTTTTACTTTCATGATGAAATTCTTTGATGAACAAAAGTTCTTAATTTTGATGAAGTCCCATTCATCTATTTGTTTTCTCTTATTGCTAGTGCTTTGGGTGTATAGTCCAAGAAACCATTGCCTAACAAATGGTCCTAAAGATGCTTCCTTATGTTTCTCCTACGAGTTTTTAAGTTTTGGTTCTTTTTTTTTTAAATTTAATTTAATTTAATTTTGAAATAAATTCAATCTTATAGGAAGAGTTGCAAAAACAGTACGAACCCCATACGTAGAACTCCATCATACCCTGACCCCCCTCCCCCGATACCCCGATCCACCACCTTTAACATCCTGTCCCACCACCATTTCTTTCCTTCCCTCCCTCTCTCCCTCCCTCCCTTCCTCCCTATCATCCATCATCTATTGCTCTGTCCTCTGAACATATGAGAGCAAGCTGCACATATCTTTGAACAAACAATATAATTCACATATACCTTTCCCATGGACAAGAACATTCTTTTATGTAATCTTATTAAGCACAGCTAAGAAGTTCAAGAAATTCAACATTGATACAAAGCTTACATTCTATATTTCCTGTTTTTTTTGTGTGTGACCCATCTGTGTCCCTTTGAGCCTCCTGTTCTCCATCCTCAGATCCCATCCAGGATCTTCCTTGGCATTTAATTGTCATCTATTTAGATTTTCTTTTAATTGTGAAACATATGTACAGCCTAAATCTTCCCATTCCACCCCCTCCCTAGCATTCCATTAGTGGGATTCATCACATTTAGAATGTTGCAATGCTATCACCTTCCCACCATCCATTTCTACAAGTTTCCCTTCACCCCGAACAGAAACCCTACTCTCATTTCTTAACGCCCCATTGCCCCTTCCCCCACTTCTCAGAACCCCTACTCTACTTTTCATTTCTATGGTCATATTCTCTGATACTTTCTTTGTGTTTACTGTGGGGCTTAAATTTAACATCTTAAATCTATAACAATCTTGTTTTTCTTTGATACCAACTTAACTTCAATAGGACACATAAAGTATGTTCCTATACTCCATTATTCCCCCACCTTTATGTAGTTCTAGTAAAAAATTACATATTTTACATTGAGTCCAAAACCACTGATTTATCATTACAGTTTATGTATTTTAGATCCTGTAGGAAGTAAATAGTGGAGTTATAAATAAAAAATGCAGTAGTATTGGTATTTATATTTACCATGTGATCTTTACTGGAAATCTTTATTTCTTCATGTAGTTTCAGTCAATTGTTTAGTGTCCCTTCCTTTCAGCCTGCTCAACTCCCTTTAGCATTTCTTATAGGACTGATTACTGGTGATGAAGTCTCTCATCTTTTGATTATCCAGGAATGTTTTTATCTCCCCCTGCTTTCTATCCTCCAGGTGTTTGTGAATTCTCCAAGTCTCTGATGATTATTGACTTCTATTTGTATTCCATTGTGGTCAGAGAATGTGCTTTGAACAAATTCATTTTTTTTTTAAATTTATTGAGGCTTGTTTTTATGCTCCAGCATACGGTCCATTCCGGAGAAAGATCGTGATCACTAGAGAAGAATGTGTGTCCCGGTGACCTGGGATGTAACATTCTATATATGTCTGTTAAAATTTTCTCTCTCTCTCTCCTTTCTTTGTTTCTCTATTGGTAGGGCTCCCTTTAGTATCTGAAGTAGGGCAGGTCTTTTATTAGCAAAATCTCTCAGCATTTGTTTGTCTGTGAAAAATTTAAGCTCTCCCTCAAATTTGGAGAGTTTTGCTGGATAAAATATTCTTGGTTGGAAATTCCTCTCTCTCAGAATTTTAAATATGTCATGCCACTGCCTTCTCACCTCCATGGTGGCCGCTGAGTAGTCACTACTTACTCTTATGTTGTTTCCTTTGTATGTGGTGAATTGCTTTTCTCTTGCTGCATTCAGAACTTGCTCCTTCTCTTCAGTATTTGACAGTCTGATCAGAATATGTCTTGGAGTGGATTTATTTGGATTTATTCTATTTGGAGTTCTCTGGGCATTTATGCTTTGTGTATTTATATTGTGTAGAAGGTTCGGGAAGTTTTCCCCAACAATTTCTTTGAATACTCTTTCTAGACCTTTACCCTTCTCTTCCCCTTCTGGGACACCAATGAGTCTTAAATTTGGATGTTTTATTTTATTTACCGTATCCCTGAGATCCATTTTGATTTTTTCAATTTTTTCCCCATTCTTTCTTTTGTTCTTTCATTTTCTGTTCTGTGGTCCTCGAGGAGGCTGAGTTGTTGTTCATCTTCCTCTAATCTTGTATTATGAGTATCCAGAGTCTTTTTAATTTGGCCTACAGTTTCTTTTATTTCCATAAGATCTTCTATTTTTTAATTTACTCTTGTAATTTCTTCTTTATGCTCTTCTAGGGTCTTCTTTATGTCTTTTATATCCTGTGCCATGCTCTTCTTCATGTCCTTTATATCCTGAGCCATGCTGTTATTGCCTGTCTGTAATTCTTTGATTAATTGTGCCAAGTACTGTGTGTCTTCTGATCTTTTGATTTGGGTGTTTTGGTTTGGGTTCTCCATATTGTCTGGTTTTATCATACGCTTTAAGATTTTCTTTTGTTTCTGGCCTCTTGGCATTTGCTTTACTTGATCCCTAATTTGACAGAACTGCAGCTTGGTGGTGTACACTTTTTCTAACTAATCAGCAGATGGCATCTGTGAGTCACCTATTCCCCTCAAGTCAGTTCTCCCCCACTTTGTCTTTGTGGTGTGTGGGGGTCTGATTCTTGTGGGGTCCAATTGGTGCACCAAGTTTGGGTGTGTTGCTGGTGCTGTCTGCCCTGAATGTGGGGTGTGTGTCTGGGTGGTTAGGGAGGCAGGGCAGCTTTAATAATCAGACCTCCCAGGTGTTCCCGGAGATTTAAGGCTGTTCTCTGCTGCTGACCCACAAGACCTTGGTATTGGCATAGGTTCCCTGGGATTTCTGAGTGGTTCCCCCTTCCCAGCTGTGGTCTTCCAGGACATCGTCTGAGGGAGGGCCATGCCATGTCACTAGTGTGTGCCAGCCCACCAGGGAAGCCCTGGGTTGATGGGCCATGCAGGGGTGCTCCCAGCCCACTTCAAAGATGGTTGAATGGAAGGCATTAACTTCCCCCTTTTCACACAGCTCCACCCTCCCAGCTCTGGGACAATCAGCCGTGGGTGTATTAAAGGCCACTGTCCATGGCTAATATTGTGGCTTGTGTGTAGTGCTGCAGGAAAGATTCCCCATCACACTGGGTTTCTTGGCATGGCTCTGGGCTGTGGGTCTGGCCCTGGGCAGGAGTGCCCCTACCCACTGAGGAGATGGCTGCAAGGAATGCAGGTTTTTTCTCCTTTTGGCTCCCCTATGCTCCTCTGGTCTTGAGACAATCAGCAGCAGGTGTGGGAAGGGGTATCCTCCATGCCAGACACCGAGGCGTTAACCCAGCCCACTGTGCTTCACTGTGCAGCTCTCCCTGTCGTATCTGCAGCCGCTCCCAGGCTTTTTTTTTAAAGAACTAGTCCATCTCCAAACGCCAGCCCACCGTTTCCCCGCACCGCAGCATGGCTGAGGGATTTTCAGCAGACTCACTCATCCATTTCAGAATGCAGGCTCCTGGTTTCACCAAATGCACGTTCCCTGTGGATTTAGCAGACCTTGTCTGGCTGGTGCATCGCTGGCAGTGGTGTTCTGGGTCACTTTCTGGTTTTTATCTAGTATTTTTCATGGTGTTCTGGGTCACTTTCTGGTTTTTATCTAGTATTTTTCACGGAGGTGTTTTTTACCATCTCACCTAGCCACCATCTTAGGTTCTCCCTAAGTTTTGGTTCTTATATTTAGGTCTTTGATCCATTTTGAGTTCATTTTGGTATATGGTATGATATGGGTCCACCCTTCATTTTTTGCATATGGACATCCAGTTTGCCCAGCACAATTTGTTGCAGAGACTATTCTTTCCCAATTGAGTGGACTTGGCACTTTCCAATGTTTATTGATGGCTCTTTGTCTTTTCCTTATTTATTTGTAAGAATTCTTTTAAATATTCTAAATACAAATGCTGTGGCTATTAGATGTTGTGCCAGTTTGGATATATTATGTGCCCCCAAAGCTATATTCTTTAATGCAGTCTTGTGGGGGCAGACATATTAGTGTTGATTAGGTTGGAATCTGTTGATTGACTGTTCCCATGGAGATGTGACTCAATCAACTGTGGGTGAAACATTTGATTAAAGTATTTCCATGGAGATATGGACCCCACCTATTCAGGGTGGGTCTTGATTTAATCGCTGGAGTCCTATAAAAGAGCTCACAAACAGAAGGAATTCGGAGCAGCTGAGAGGGACATTTTGGAGAGAAGCTAATAGCTGACACTGATGCTGACACTTGGGATGCTTGGAGAAGTCTGGAGATACTAGCCCAGAGTTTGCTCTGGAGAAGCTAAGAGAGGACCCCGATGCTTAGATGCACAGGGCCTGAAGAAGCTACGAGCGACCGAGAGACATTTTGGAGAAAGCCATTTTGAAACGCAACCTGGCAGGAAAGGACCAGCAGATGCCAGTCACATGCCTTCCTGGCCGTCAGAGGTTTTCCAGATGCTATTGGCCTTTCTTCAGTGAAGGTATCATCTTGTTGATGCCTTAATTTGGACACTTTTATGGCCTTAAGACTGAAAATTTGTAACCAAATGACTCCCCTTGATAAAAGCCAATCCATTTCTGGTATTTTGCATAATGGCAGCCTTAGCAAACTGGAACACATATGCTGCAAATTTTTTCTCCCAGGGCATGGCTTATCTTTTAACTTTATCTCTTTTATCATATGGACACTTTTAAACTTAAATATAGTTCATGATTAAATATTTTTTCTTTATATCTTTTATTCTGTCTTAAGAAGACCATCCATATTCCATGTTTATAAAAACATTAAATTCTATTCATTACATGTATTGCTTTATTTTTACATTCAAGTCTTTTTCATCCAGAATTTTATTTTAGTTAATTGTGTAAGGTAGGAATTTTTTTTTCAAAGGAACAGCAATCATCCCAGCAGCATTTACTATTTTTCCCCATTGATTTTAAATACCATTAAAATCCCTCTAGTTCAAGATGAGCAGCTCAGGAAGCATGGTCATTTAGTGTCCCATCGTCTGGCTTTCAGTCTCCACTAGGGCTTAATAGCAAGCCAGAGCTGATTATCAAAAGGAGACAAAATATTTGTTGAGGAGACATGGCTTTCCTCCAAAACCCAAGAAAGCTAAGGAAATGTACATGGAAATACTAAGTGTTAGAGTATCATGATGTATACAACATACTCTCAAATGTGTAGATGTGATAGATGGATGGATGGATGGATGGATGGATGGATGGATGGATGAAGGATGGATAGACAGAATGATACAACAAACATGGCAAAATGATAGAAGTCGGTAAATCTGGGTATCTTGGTGGAGGGTACATTGCAGTTCTTTGCATTGTTTTTGTATTAATTTTGCAACTTTCCTGTAAGTTTGAAGTTATTTCAAAATAAAAAGTTTAAAAAAAAAAACAAGGATTCTCTATTGTGATTCTCCTCTAGGGTTTGCACAGGGTCTGTCTATGCAACATTCCAAAAAGCAATGGATTCTTTGAGCAGCATTGACTCTTGGGTCATCAGATCCAAGTAGCACAGTGGCTTGTACTGAAACTGAGGTAGGCCCCATTTGGAGCTGACAGGCTTGAAGGTTACTTGCTGTGATGGTTAGGTTCATGTGTCAACTTGGCCAAGTGATGGTACCCAGCTGTCTGGTCAAGCAAGCACTGGCCTAGCTGTTACTGCAAGGACATTTCTGACTGGTTAATAAACCAACAGGCTGGTTTATTAAATCATCTGTCAATTGGCTGCACCTGTGACTGATGATGTTAACGAAGGGCTTGTCTTCCACGAGAGAATGCTGTCAGCTGGATTTAATCCAATCACTTGAAGACTTTTTTTTTTCATTTTTATTGAGATTGTTCAGATACCATACAATTATCCAAAGAGCCAAAGTGTACAATCACTTGCCCCTGGGTACCCTCATACAGCTGTGCATCCATCACACTTAATTTTTGTTCAATTTTTAGAAACTTTTCATTACTCCAGACAAGAAATAAAGTGAAAGATGAAAAAAGAAAAAAAGAAAAGGAAACTCTAATCCTCCCCTATCCCTAACCACCCCCCCTCAATTGTTGACTCGTAGTATTGGTATAGTACATTTGTTACTGTTCATGAAAAAGTCTTGAAATACTACTAACTGTAGTATATAGTTTGTAATAGGTATATAGTTCTTCTCTATATGCCCCTCTATTATTAACTTCTAATTGTATTGTCATACATTTGTTCTGGTTCATGAAGTGATTTCTAGTATTTGTACCGTTGATCATGGACATTGCCCAACATAGGATTCAGCTTTATACATTCCCGTCTTTTGACCTCCAACTTTCCTTCTGGTGACATATATGACTCTGAGCTTCCCCTTTCCACCTCATTCATACACCATTCAGTGCTGTTAGTTATTCTCACATCTTGCTACCAACACCCCTGTTCATTTCCAAACATTTAAGTTCATCCTGATCGAACATTTTGCTCATACTAAGCAACCACTCCCCATTCTTAAGCCTCATCCTATATCTTGGTACCTTATATTTCATGTCTATGAGTTTACATATTATAATTAGTTCCTATCAGTGAGACCCTGCAATAATTGCCCTTATGTGTCTGGCTTATTTCACTCAGTATATTGCCCTCGAGGTTTTGTCATCAACCCATTTTTTTTTATATGGTTTTGTTCACTCACCATACATTCCATCCCAAGTAAATAATCGATGGTTCTCTGCATGGTCATACATTTATGTGTTCACCACCTTCACCACTATCTATGTAAGGGCATCTACATTTCTTCCACAAGGCAGGAGAGAGAGTCAAAGAAGGTAGAGAGGCAAAAGAAAGAGGGGAAAAAATGACAGCTAGGAAGCAGCAAAAGGAAAAATAACCTTAAATCAAAGTAGAATAAAGAATCAGACAATACCACCAATGTCAAGTGTCTAACATGCCTCCCCTATCCCCCCCTTATCTGCATTTACCTTGATATATCACCTTTGTTACATTAAAGAATACAATGATTCAAGTTACAGTCTCTAGTTTATGCTGATTGCATCCCTCCCCCAATGCCTCCCCATTTTTAACACCTTGCAAGGTTGACATTTGCTTGTTCTCCCTTGTAAAAGAACATATTTGTACATTTTATCACAATTGTTGAATACTCTAGATTTCACCAAGTTACACAGTCCCAGTCTTTATCTTTCCTCCTTTCTTGTGGTGTCTCACATGCTCCCCACCTTCCTCTCTCAACTGTATTCATAGTTACCTTTGTTCAGTGTACTTACATTGTTGTGCTACCATCTCCCAAAATTGTGTTCCAAACCACGCACTCCTGTCTTCTATCACCCTGTAGTGCTCCCTTTAGTATTTCCTGTAGGGCAGGTGTCTTGTTCACAAAGTCTCTCAGTGTCTGTTTGTCAGAAAATATTTTGAGCTCTCCCTCATATTTGAAGGACAGCTTTGCTGGATATAGGATTCTTGCTTGGTGGTTTTTCTCTTTCAGTATCTTAAATATATCACACCACTTCCTTCTTGCCTCCATGGTTTCTGCTGAGAGATTGCACATAGTCTTATTAAGCTTCCTTTGTATGTAATGGATTGCTTTTTTCCTGCTGCTTTCAGGATTCTCTCTTTGTCTTTGACATTTGATAATCTGATTATTAAGTGTCTTGGCGTAGGCCTATTCAGATCTCTTCTGTTTGGAGTACGCTGCGCTTCTTGGATCTGTAATTTTATATCTTTCATAAGACATGGGGAATTTTCATTAATTATTTCCTCTATTATTGCTTCTGCCCCCTCTCCCTTCTCTTCTCCTTCTGGGACTCCAATGATATGTACATTATTGTGCTTTGTTTCATCCTTGAGTTCCCAGAGATGTTGCTCATATTTTTTCATTCTTTTCTCCATCTGCTCCTTTGTGTGTAGGCTTTCAGGTGTTTTGTTCTCCAGTTCCTGAGTGTTTTCTTCTGCCTCTTGAGATCTGCTGTTGTATGTTTCCATTGTGTCTTTCATCTCTTGTGTTGTGCCTTTCATTTCCATAGATTCTACTAGTTGTTTTTTTGAACTTTTGGTTACTGCTGTATACATGTCCAGTGCTTCCTTTACAGCCTCTATCTCTTTTGCAATATCTTCTCTAAACTTTTTGAATTGATTTAGCATTAGTTGTTTAAATTCCTGTATCTCAGTTGAAGTGTACGTTTGTTCCTTTGACTGGGCCATAACTTTGTTTTCCTTAGTGTAGGTTGTAATTTTCTGTTGTCTAGGCATGGTTTCCTTGGTTATCCACATCAGGTTTTCCCAGACCAGAACAGGCTCAGGTCCCAGAGGGAAGAAATATTCAGTATCTGGTTTCCCTGAGGGTGTGTCTTAGAAAATTGCTCCACCCTGTGATGCCTCAGGTCACTGTGCTTTTCTGCCCAGCAGGTGATGCCTGTTAGCCTATAATTCTTGACTGGTGTGAGGAGGTGTGGCCGTGTTCCGCCAGGCTCTGGGGTCTGGTTCTGAATGGAAAGGGCCCCACCCCTTTCCTCCTAGAGAAGACAGACCCCCCAGGTGGAGGTCATTAGCATTTCAGTGGTCTCACTCTCTGCTTGTGCTGTCTCCACCCTTCCCCAAGCCACAGCCCTGGAAACTGAAAATGACTGGGGCTTTCTCCACTGAGCCAAAAAAGAAACAGATAGTCCCCTTCAGACCCAGTCCAAGGCGACCCTCCGGCTCTCCAAGGTCAGTCGTCACCCAAAGCCTCTGTCTGTTTTTTGGGGATGCGTACCTGTAGTGAGCAGTTCACACTCGCTACTTAAAACCCCATTTGGAGCTCAGCTGGACTATATTCGCTTGCTGGGAGAGAGCTTCTCTCTGGCCCCACAAGGCCCTGCAGCTCAGGCTATGGGGGAGGGGGTCTCACGACTTGGATCCTCAGGTTTTACTTACAGATTTTATGCTGTGATCTCAGGCATTCCTCCCAATTCAGGTTGGTGTATGATGAGTGAATGGTCTCGTTTGTCCCACCGCAGTTATTCTGGATTATTTACTCGTTGTTTCTGGTTTTTTGTAGTTGTTCCAGGGGGACTACTTAGCTTCCACTCCTCTCTATGCCGCCATCTTCCCTAATGCCACTTGAAGATTTTTAAGCAAGACAGACAGAGGACCTTCACTTCTTTGGCAGGCCAGTGAAGCGTTTCCTGAGGAGTTTGTCAAAGTTGCCAGTTCATTTCCTGAGGAGTTCATCTAACACATTCATTGAAGTTGCCAGTTCATTTCCTGAGTTCATTGAACATCTTCATTGGAGTTGCCAGTTTGCTGCCTGCCCTACGGAATTTGGACTCATGCATCTCCACAGTTGTGTGAGACACTTATAAATCTTATATTTATAGATATCTCTCATTGCTTCTTTTTCCCTGGAGAACCCTAACTAATACACTTGCCAACTGGGTCAGAGAAGCACATCCAAACGTGATATATGCTCCCTCCAAAATCAAAAGGACCCACCATGCACTGTGTCTCTTTCTTAGAGGATAAAGGATAGAGCAACTTGTCTCACTTTAGAGGCATAATCTGACATGTCCAAGTCCACTTGACCCCCAGAAACTTCAAAAATGAATGTAATAGACAATAATAGCTAACTGCAATACATGATCCTGGACTGGATCTAATAAAGGAGGAGAAAATGCCCAAAAGGATATTTTTGGGACATATGGAAAAAATTGGAGTATAGAATATAAGCTTTATAGCAAGGTGAAATTTCTTAAACTCAGCAGCTGTCCCTAAGGAGGTTACATAAGTGAATATCCTTGCTCTTAGAAAATGTACATGGATGTGTCAAGAGTTCGAGGAGTATGATGTATACAACCCACACTCAAAGGTTTCAAATTATAGTTATATAGAGAGGGATGGATGGATGGATGGATGGGTGGGTGGATGGATGGATGAATGGATGGATGGGTGGCTGGATGGATGGGTGCATGGATGAATGGATGGATGGATGGGTGGGTGGATGGATGGATGGATATATAGATGATAGATAGATACATATAGATGGACAGACAGGTAGATATATAGCATGATACAGCAAATGTTACAAAACATTAAAGTTGGTGGATCCGAGTATCTGGGTGAGGGGAATGTTGGTGTTCTACGTACAGGGTTGATATTATTTTTGAAACTGTCCTGTATGTTTGAAATTATTTCAAAATAATAGTTTTAACTAACGTGACAGTCCTCATAATTTCATCCCAAATCAAGGTTATGGATATGTCTCATCAAAGCATCTAGGGCTGACTTATCCAGTGCAATAACTGCTAGTCACATGTGGTTATTTACATTTAAATTAATTAATATACAACAACCCTATGACCCAGCAATTCTACTCCTTGGTATTTTTAAAGATGTTTTTATTTTCTTTATTAAAGAAGTTGTGGTTTACAGAACAATCATGCATAAAATACAGGATTCCCATATATCACCCTATTATTACCACCTTGCATTGGTGGAACACTTGTTACAATTGATGATAGCACATTTTTATAATTGTACTATTAACTGTAGTCCATGGTTTAACTTCATTCACAGTTTGTCATGTAGTTCCAAGGATTTTTTTCTGTTACACATGTAACCTAACATTTCCCCTTTAATCACATTCAGATAAATGCTTCAGAGCTGTTAATTACGTTCGGAATGTCGTGCTACCATCCCCACCATTCATTGCTAAAGTAATTCCATTATTCCAAGTAGGAACTCTGTACATTTTAAGCTTTAACTTCCCATTTCCTCCTAGGTATTTTTGCAAGAGAAATGAAAACATGTGGCCACAAAAAGACTTGTAAAATTTTTTAAATTAATTAAAATTAACTTAAATTAAAAATTCAGTTCCTCAGTTGGACTTGTCATATTTTCAAGTGCTCAATAGCCACATGTGGCTACTGAATTGGACATCACAGATCTAGAACTTTTCTATCATTGCAGAAGGTTCTTTCGGTCAACCCTGATCTCAAGTAATTACCACTTCCTGTTTAGCAGGAAGTCATTCGTGCAGTGGATCAGAATGATCACCAAGGGATGGTGAAATGTTCAAAGTCCCTCTGCACTAAACCAACAGAGAGCCAATGCAGCCCTAAAGAAAAATGATGAAGGTCTATCACTCTTCCTTCTCAGGTAAAAGTCAATTGCTTCACGTTCTCATACTCATTGAGATTAAGGAAAATGCATTTATTATATTAAAATATGCCCACCAGATGATGTGTGGATTTGCTGTAACCAAGAAATCCCATCTAGAGCTGCAGCTTCAGCAGGAATCACCACCTGATTAGGTTTACAATGATCCACCATCCACCGAAATCCACTTCTGCTGTCAATTTAACTGGGTGTGGTGGGTTGGAGCTGTGTGTGCCCCAGAAAAATATATTCTTAAACCCAGTGCATTCCTGTGGATGTGGACCCATTGTAAGTAGGACCTTTTGATGAGGCTACTTCAGTTATGGTGTGGCCCACCTCAATCAGGATGGGTCCGAATCCTATTACTGGAGTTATTTATAAGTGGAATGAAACTCAGACACAGAGAAAGAGAGAGCACAATGGGAGCAAGAAGCTGAAATTCAACAGAGCCCAGAAGAGAAGAGAGAGGTCAAGAGAAGCTGCCATGTGCATTGCCATGGGTCAGAAGAGCCAAGGATGGCTGGCAGCCAGCCTCAGAACACCAATCTTCAGGTAGAAAGGATCGCCTTGATGATGCCTTGCTTTGGGCTTTCTTTTGGCCTCAAAACCGTGAGCAAATAAATTCCCATTGTTTAACATGACTCATTTCCTGGTATTTGCTTGAGTAGCCCGGGAAACTAAAATGCAGGTATTGTGACAGCTTCATTAATACCTTGCTTCTCTGGACGCTTTGACTTTGGTTGCCAATCTGTGTGTTTCCCTGTGTGAGGTGACACTGCTTTCGGTTTACTATTTTTGTAAGGAAAGTTCTCTCCAGGGGCTTTCATTTGGTGTTTCTGACCATACAGCCCTTATCCACGGGTCACGAAGCTGATGTGAAGATTCTTTGAATTGCTGAGTGTGTCTACCCCAACTATACATTCAAGAACTGTGTAAATGACCATGGGATGGTGTTCTGGTTTGCTAATGCTGCTGTTATGCAAAATACCAGAAATGGATTGGCTTTTATAAAGGGGGTTTATTTGGTTACAAAGTTAGTGTTATGGACAGGCAAATTTCCAAACAAAGGCATCAACAGTAGGGTGCCTTCACTGGAGAAAGGCCACTGGCATCCGGGAAACCTCTGTTAGTTGGGAAGCCATGTGGCTGGCATCTGCTTGCTCCTAGGTGGCGTTTCAAAATGCATTCTCCAAAATGTCTCTCTAAGCTGCAGCTGCTCTGAGGTCTTTCTGTTTGTGAGCATTTATAGGGCTCCAGTATACTAATCAAGACCAAGGCAGACAACGTAGCAGGTGAAATGACTGCCCTCCCCACTACGTGGGATCTGACATCCAGGAGTGTAAATCCCTCTGGCAACAGTATGACCACCAGGAAGGAATCTAGACCCGGCATCATGGGATGGAGAACATCTTCTTGACAAAAAGGGGGATGTGAAAGGAAATGAAATAGGCTTCAGTGGCAGAGAGATTCCAAAAGGAGCTGAGAGGTCACTCTGGTGGGCACTCTTACACTCCATATAGAAAACTCTTTTCAGGTTCTAATGAATTGGAATAGCTAGCAGTAAATACCTGAAACTATCAAACTACAACCCGGAACGATGGTTGAATCTTGAAGACGATGGTATAAAAATGTAGCTTATGAGTGGAGACAATGCGATTAGGAAAGACATATGGACCACACTCCCCTTTGTCCAGTGCATGGATGGATGAGTAGAAAAATAGGGGGTGGGGTGGGGTGGAAACCAAGGCTGAATGGGTGGGGCTACACCTCCATGGAAATAATCCAATCAAAGGTATTACCTACACAATTGAGCCGGTCACATCTCCATGGAAACAACCCAATCCAAAGATTCCAACCTAATCAACACTAACACATCTGCCCCCACAAGATTGCATTAAAGAAATGGCATTTTGTGGGGCATAATACATCCAAACCAGCAGAGATGGGTCCAAAAATATCCTGAGCCCACCGTGAGGCATACTTGGGCCAAAACTCCATTTACCAAGTAATCTCCATAACCCTCCATCTTGGTAGAACACAGTGATTCTTCGAGACTCTAGAGATCAGCCTCAGCTCAGAACCAGTACCTAATATCCCCCCCAAATTAGGAATATTTCCCTTTTCCCCAAACATACAGTCTTCCTGTTAAACGACTGAGGGATGCTTTGAAAAATGCTAAAAGGAATATTTATGGCACAATCTTATGTTACTACAAGATATATAGACTTCCCCTCCTTTCAAGGGTCTGTGAATTGATCCAGTTCTGGGAATTGGGTGAGAAGCTGTGATTCTCTTTCTTGATGACACAATTCCAGCCTCTGTTAGCCGAATGTAGAGAGTAGTAGCGGTGGTGTCAATAGAAATGAAATAGGAACTTGGCGGAATTCCCATTTATTTTGGCTTTAAGAATCCCTTGGTCAGTTGGGCGCCATCAAAGCACCCTGTAAGAAAAACATTCTCATTTCCACTCTGGCATAGTTGACAACCTTCATCTTGCTGCTTGTGGTCAAGGGCTGTCAGTTGACCCCTGACATTCTAGATATTCCATCATTCCCACTGAAGTCAGAGAGTCTACTTCAGGGGCAACATCTCCCACTGTGGTAGATTGAATTATGTATCCCTCAAAAGATATGTCATTAATCTTAATCTGCATCTTGTGGTGTGAGCCCATTGTAAACAGAACCTCTTGAAGAAGTTACTTTTTGGTTAAGGTGTGGCCCAACTGAATCAGGGGTGAGTGTAGGCTTAATCCACATTACTGGAGTCTTTTATAAGCAGAAGAAATTCAGGCATAGTTAATTAGAGAAGATCACACAGGAAGAAGCCAGAATTTAGCAGAAAAGCAGGCACAAGAAGAGAGATTACTGTGTGACAGGAGGCAGAGATGCAAGACAAGGGAGCACTTAGGATTGTGGCAAGCCAGCACCAGAATGCTATGGTATTTGGAGAGATAGTATGGCCTTGCTGATGTTTATTTTTGGAATTCTAGCCTCTGATTCCCTGAGCTAATAAATGCTTGTTTTTTAAGCCAACCAGTTTACGGTATTTGTCATAGTGGCTTGGCAAATGAAGACACTCATCTTCAAACCCAGCCTCCTACAACACGTTTCAAAGATACTGTTTTAGCTTTCCAGGATGCTAAACCAAATACCTTTCAATGGATTGGCTTAACATGGTTTTGCAGGCTTGAAAACTCGCTTCCTTCCAGGGTTGGTTGTGTTCTGGCTGGCAATCCTTGGGTTCCTTGGCTTTCCCACCACATGGCGTTGTCTTCCTTTCTCTTCTGAAATCCACTGACTTCCAGCTTCTGACTTGCTCTCTGTGGTATTCTCTCTCTGTGTGTATCTGAATTTTATTCTGCTTATAAAGGACTCCACTTTTCTGGATTAAGACCCAAACTCCTTCCTTTGGGCCACACCTTAACGTAAAATAGCATCTTCAGGAGGTCCTATTTACCACGGTTTCACACCCACAGGAATGCAGATCAAGAACCATCAACATACCTCAAATTGTTGAACAGCAACCCAGTAGCCTTGATTATTGAAGATGATTGTATAACTGTATAGCTTACATGGTGTGACAGTGTGATTGTGAAAACCTTGTGGCTCACACTTTCTGTACCCAGTGTATGGATGGATGAGTAGAAAAATGGGAACAAATATTTAATGAATAATAGGGGGTGTGGGAAGTTTTAGGTGTTCTTCTTTACTTGTATTTTTTTTTTCTTTCAAATGTCAAACTTTTATTGACTATTTCCTGCATGCCAGGCTATGATAGATAACAAAGATAAAAGTCAAATAATACAGATTCTCTGCTCAATGATCTTACAATCTACTGGGAGAGAAACAAAGCAACAACTACAATATGATGAGCTATGCTTTACTGAGATGTGTTGTGAAAACAGAGAGGAGGGGCATCTAAATCAGGGAAAGTTCTCAAGATCACAGAAGATAGACCCCCAGGACCCTCACAGAACCTAAAGACTGCTCAGTACCCTTCCCCACCACTCTGAACCATGACAGTTCCAGGAGGCTTACAGGGGGCACTCGATGATGCTGGGTGAATGAAGGACCCAGAAGCAGAGGGGGTCTCCCTGCTGTAGAGACCCCACAGTGAGGGACAGAGGGACATAGGCAGGTAGAAAACTCATAACCCCCTCTCCTCACCCACATCCCCATCCACCCCACTCAGGCGGGGTAGGCCAGAAGACAAGGGGAAGACGCCTTCTCTGCAACACAGTCAGCCCTGATTCCAGGTATCCAGGAAGGAGTAAGGCAAGTATAGCAGGTGTGGCCCAGATTTCACTGGGGATTGGACAGGGCTGGGGCAGGACCATGGCTGGGCAGCAGGGTAGGCACACCAGGACAAGGCTGACACTTCTGGGTAGTGCTGGAGTTGCTGAGGGCTAAGTCTACTGGTAAGGGGTCCAGGGGGGCTCCTTGGAGCAGAGGCAACCCTGGAGGGGAGGGAAGGTCTGCTTGGTGTCAGTGCAGGAGGGGTTGTTTGCTGAAGGAACTGAGACTGTAAAGGCTCTGGAGGGGCTTGGGGTTAGGATGGGATGTAAAAGCCCAACAAGGCCTTGGGGAAGAGACTGGGGAAATGAAGGGGAGAGGAGAGAGACGACTGGTGTTAGGGGAGGGGCTGGTCTCAGGGCCCCTGGGCAGCAGGCACAGAGCTGGCTCCTCACTCCAATCTCCTGGCCTTCTAGGACCTTACTTATTGCCCCACACGGCCATCCTCGTATACATGGGGCCCGGGCAAAAGCGGCTGGACTTCATGTAGGCAGAGATCTGCTTCAGGCCCTCAAAGCGGGCCATGAAGTCCTTCAGGTTTGGGAACGCGTCCAGGCACTTGGGCTCAAATGAACGGTTCTGGTCAAGGACGTCGTATGCCAGGAAATCCACAAAGGTGGTCTTATCCCCCGCAAACCACGGCCGCTTCCCCAGGAACTGTGAGTAGAGCCTCATCTTTTCAGGGAGCCCCTCCAGGTACTTGGGCTTTAGCTTCTCAAAGTCAGGGCTGTAGCAGATCGTGGCCAGCTGTAAGCGGGTGTCCGCAATCTGGTTCTCCAAAATGTCCACGTGAATCTTCTCTACTTCTGTCTCCCCACACAGGTTGTGCTTGTGAGCGATATAGCGCAGGATGGTGTTGCTCTGGGTGATCTTTCGAGCACCATCGATTAAGCAGGGCAGATTGGGAAAGTCCAGGTCTAGCTTGAATTTGTCATTCAGCCACTGGCTTCTGTCATAGTCCGGAGCATCCCCCAGCGTGTACTTCTTTTCCTCATAGTTTGAGTCAGTGTATTCCAGGAGCTGGTGGATGAGGTGAGCCAGCCCACGGATATCCCAGTAACCCAAGATCATGGCCATGGTGCTCGTTTGCTCGGGCTCGGCAGACAGGCCTTAGGCAGAGCTTGACTTAGACTTGATCCGAGTAGCCTGGGCACTTGTATTTTTATTCTTGTTCTTATTTACTGTTTTTTATGATTAATGAAAATGTTCAAAAATTGATTTTGGTGATGAATGCACAACTATATGATGTTACTGTGATTGACTGTACAACGTGGATGATTGTGCTTTACGTGAATATATCTCAATAAAACTGATAATAAACAGAACCAGTAAAAATTGGGGTACATAATTCAATCCACCACAGATACTGTGATTTTTCCCTCATTCCCAATAAGTGAGTACACCCAGAAGTCTGCTTTCACTGGGAAGGATGCCTTCAGCAATGTATTTCTCAAGATTGTGGTGCAGAAATTGTCCTCTGTACCCTCTCAGAAGACATCCTTAGGGAGTAGTGTGCCAGTTTGAATGTATTATGTCCCCCAGAAAAAGCCATATTCTTTGATGCAGTCTTGTGGGGCAGACGTTTTGGTGCTGATTAGATTTCCATGTAGATGTGACCCACCCAACTGTAGGTGATAACTCTGATGAGATATTTCCATGGAGGCGTGGCTCCACCCATTCAGGGTGGACCTTGATCAGTGGAGCCATATAAATAAGCTGAAAAACAGAAGGAACTCAGTGCAGCTGTGAGTGACATTTTGAAGAGGAGCAACAGCCAAGAGGGACACTTCGAAGAAAGCACAGGAGCTGCAGATGAGAGACAGTTTGAAGATGGCTGTTGAAAGCAGACTCTTGCTCCGGAGAAGCTGAGAGAGGACAAATACCCCAAGTGCAACTAAGAGTGACATTTTTGAGGAACTGCAGCCTAGAGAGGAACATCCTGGAAGAAAGCCATTTTGAAACCAGAACTTTGGAGCAGACGCCAGCCACATGCCTTCCCAGCTAACAGAGGTTTTCCAGACACCATTGGCCATCCTCCAGTGAAGGTACCCGATTGCTGATGTGTTACCTTGGACACTTTATGGCCTTAAGACTGTAGCTGTGTAACCAAATAAACCCTCTTTTATAAAAGCCAATCCATCTCTGGTGTTTTGCATTCTGGCAGCATTAGCAAATGAGAACAAGTTTCTAAACTACTTGTACATGATAAATCCACTCCAACTCCCCTTCTCCCTAGGTCTTTAGATTCCTTCTCTATGACACCAACGATTACTCGGGCATCTCAGGTGTATTCACACAGGCCACCATTGAGTTCATGTTTCAATCAACCAAGCAATTAGAACAACTCCCAGCTGCTTGGGCTTGTCTAATGAACCCAAAATCTCTACTCAACATGCCTCTCTGGGAACATTCAGTCTAATTTAATATTGCTTCTCCTCCTCTGGTGTCAGCACTCTATTGAGGATTGAATCCTGTCTCCCACAAAAGACAGTTTAGTTTAAGTCAATTAGCATTCCTGTGGGTGTGAGCCCATCGGTAAGAAGGAACTTTGAAGATGTTATCAGTTAAGGTGTTGATTCATTTGTGAATGGGCTCTTCAAAGACCCTATTTAGATGAATCAGGGTGGGGCTTAAGCTGCATGACCAGAGGCCTTATAAAGAGAGGAAATTTGTTCACACTCAAGAAGTCAGTGGAAACCAGAAAAGCAGACATAAGAAGAGAGAGAGCTGACTGCCGGAACGCCATAGACTTTCTATCAATACTTTGATATCAGACTTCTAGTTTCTGAAACCATGAGATGATTAATCCATGTTGTTTAAGCCAACCCATTAGGTGGTTGTGATGGTTAGGTTCATGTGTCAACTTGGCCAGGTGATGGTGTCCAGGTGTCTGGTCAAGCAAGCACTGGCCTAACCATTACTGCAAGGGCATCTGTGGCTGGTTAGTAAACCAGAAGGCTGGTTTATTAAATCATCAGTCAATTGGCTGCAGCTGTGACTGATTTCATCAACAAAGGGTGTGTCTTCCTCAATGAGGGGATTCAATCAGCTGGATTTAACCCAATCAGTTGAATACTTTTAAGGGAAAAAGAGAGAGGATCTTCACTTCTTCTTTGGCTAGCCAGTGAAGTGTTTCCTGAGGAGTTCATCAAACACTTTCATCAGACTTGCCAGTTTGCTGCCTGCCCTATGTAATTTGGACTCGTGCATCCTGCCCTACAGAATTTGGACTAGTGCATCCCCACAGTTGTGTGAGAGACTTTTCTAAAATCTTATATTTACAGATATCTCTTTTTGGTTCTGTTTCCCTAGAGAATCCTAAATAATACAGTGGTATTTGTCATAGCAGCCCTGGCAAACTAAGACACACCCTCAGAATCCAATCCCACACACAGTCAGTCCCCAAGGTTTTTGTTTTCTTTTGTTGTTGTTTTTCAAGGAGACACTTTATTCAAAAAGATTACTGTAAAGGGGGAAAGGAGCTTGTAATAGATGGAGGAGGCTATTGCAGGAGGAAGAAAGTTCTGACCATAACAATTTCCCAGGTTTTTACCAATATAAATTAGCCAAATCTTACAAATCTTTGGCAAACCTTCTCCTCCAACATTTGACTTTGCATTTGGTGTCTGGGAGCATCCAAAGATCTGGTTTTGTCTTAGTTGTGGAGGTCAAGAGGGTGCTGGCATGAAAGAGAGGAAAACCGGCCTCTCTTTGCAAAGTAACTGCCTCATGTGAGGGTCATGAGAGGCAGTTTGAACAAAGTGAGATCAAGACACTCCAAGTCACCTAAGTCCTCCCAAATTATGCCATTCCAGTTCTCAGGGTACTGCTTTTTTCTCAAACAAGGCTCTAACAGTCACATAAAGATGTGTTGATGCTGTGAATTCACCCCTCATTATAATTCAACCACAGGAGGTCATTTAAAGCAGCTGCAGAAATGGATTCTCTAGACATGCCTTGAAGTGAGAATCTAAGCCTAGAAACTGTCATTTTTTAAAGTCTTCCCATGCTGTCATAAATAGCCTGCCTCCCCACAGCTCTCGTAATTGTTGGGTCTCCCACACTGACCTACTGTTCTTAATCCTCAGTCCAGCAGATCTTGAATAAAAGAAAAACAGTGGGAAACTTATATGAATGAATTTAACAACTTACTATAAGCTGTATAATCAAGACCGTGGTATTGGTGTTGGATATTGTGCTGGTTTGGATGTATAAGTCCCCCCAAATGCCATGTTCTTGTGGGGGCAGATGTATTATTGTTGATTAGGTTGGAATCCTTTGATTGAGTGTTTCCATGGAGCTGTGACCTAATCAACTGTGGATGAAACTTTGATTAAATTATTTCCATGGAGATATGGACTGCAACCATTCAGGGTGGGTCTTGATTTAATCACTGGAGTCCTACAAAAGAGCTCACAAACAGAAGGATCTCAGAGCAGCTGAGAGACACATTTTGGAGACAGCCGCTGAAAGCAGACTTTGCAGACACTTTGGAGATGTTAGCCTAATGTTTACTCCGGAGAAACTAAGAGAGGACAAAACACCCCAAGGACATTTTTGAAGAAAGCACAGGAGTTGAGAGAGGCTCTGGAACACAACCCAGGATCAACAGATGCCAGCCACATGCCTTCCCAGCTAACAGGTTTTCCAGATGCCATTGGCCTTCCTTTGGTGAGGGTATACTCATGTTGATACCTTAATTTGGACATTTTCATAGACTTCAGGCTGTAGTTTTGTAACCAAATAAACTGCCTTTATAAAGGCCAATCCGTTTCTGGTATTTTGTATAACGGCAGCATTAGCAAACCAGAACTGATATCACGTAGATCAGTGAAACAGAATGGAGAGTCCACAAATGAAAAAGCTCACATTTATGGTCAACTATTCTGACAAAGGTCCTAATGTCATTCAATAAGGAAAAGGATGGTCTTTCCAACAAATTGGGCTGGAACCATTGAATATTCACATGGCAACAAAAATGAACTTAAGCCTTTACCCCATACAATACACAAAAATCAACTCAAAATTTATCCTAGACCTACATGTAAGAGCTAAATATAGAAAATTTCTAAGCAAAAAAATAGGAGAAAATCTTTGTGCCCTTGGATTGGGTAAAGATTTCTTAGACATGATACCAAAGCACAAACCATAAATGAAAAAAAAAGACAAAATCGGACTTCATCAAAACTAAAAACTCTTGCCTTTCAAAAGATATCATCAAGAAAACGAAAATACAAGACAAATGCTGAGAACGAAAGTAATTTAGAATCATATATTTGATAAAAGACTTGCAACCAAACTATATAAAGAACTTTTAGAACTCGACAATAAAACAACAAATATTCCAACTAAAAATGGGCGATGCCTCCCCGCTATGTGGTATCTGACTCCCAGGGGTGTAAATCTCCCTGACAACACAGGATATGACTCCCGGGGATAAATCTGGACCCGGCATTGTAGGGTTGAGAACATCTTCTTGACCAAAAGGGGGATGCAAAATGAAACCAAATAAAGCTTCAGTGGCTGAGAGATTTCAAATGGAGTCGAGAGGTCACTCTGGAGCACATTCTTATGCACTATATAGCTAACATTGTTCAGGTTTTAATATATTGGAATAGCTAGAAGTAAACACCTGAAACTACCAAACTCCAACCCAGTAGCTTTGACTCTTGAAGACAATTGTATAACAATGTAGATTACAAGGGGTGACAGTGTGATTGTGAAAACCCTGTGGATCACCCTCCCTTTATCCAGTGTATGGATGGGTGAGTAGAAAAATGGAGACAAAAACCAAATGAAATAGGGTGGGATGGGGGGGGTGATTTGGGTGTTTTTTTTTATTTTTATTTTTTTTTTCTTATTCTGATTCTTTCTGGTGTAAGGAAAATGTTCAAAAATAGATTGGGGTGATGAATGCACAACTATAAGATGGTACTGTGAACAGCTGATTGTACATCACAGATGATTATATGGTATGTGAATATATCTCAATAAAACTGAATTTTAAAAAATGGGCAAAGGATTGAATAGATATTTCTCCAAAGAAGATGTGCAAATGGCCAACAAGCCTGTGGAAAGATGCTCAACATCATGAGTCATCAGGTAAATGCAAATAAAAACCACAGTGAGATAGCACTGCATACTCACTGGATTGGCTAAAATTAGAAAGTGTGACAATAAAAAATGCTGATTTGGATGTGGAGAAATTGGAAGTCTCGTACATTGCTGATGAGATCTGGGAAACAATTTGGAAGATTCTTAAAATGTTAAACATAAAGCCTCCATATGATCCAGCATTTCTACTCCTAGAAATATACCTGAGAGAAATGAAAACATACTCCATATAAAAACTATTATGCACATATTCAAAGTGGCAGGATGCATAATCACCAAATGCTGGAAATGCCCCAAATGCCCATAATTTGATGAAGACTTAAAACGTGGTAATCCAAACAATGGAATACTTCTCAACAATAACAAGGAATGAACTATTGATATGTGCAGATGAACATAGGTTGAATAGAAGCCAGACATAAAAACTGAATATTGTATGATTCTATTTTTGTGAAATTTCTATAAGGGCAAGACTATAGAGACAAAGAGCACATGAGTGGTTGCCTGGGTCTGGGAGTGGCAACAGGATTGACTCCAAATAGGCACAGGGAAACTTTGGGAGGTCTTAGAAGTGTCCTAAAACTAGACTGTGGTGATGGTTGCATGACTGTGTGAATTTATTAAAAATCATCATACTGTGCTCTAACAATGGGTGGGTTTTATGCTTGTAAACTATAGCTAAATTAAAAAAAAAAATTGGAAAGAATAGAGAAGCAGACTCCAGAAACAAATCCCAAACCCCTAGCTGAGAAAGCTGAGTCATTGCTGCAGAGGCTGGTGGTAGTTGGAGGTAGGCTATCTCGTCTGTGATCAGGAAAGCTGCTACTGCAAAGAAATCGCTGAGTCAGGAAGCTGCTGGACAACGCAGAAAGCTCATGACACCACTGCTGGCCCCAAAACCACATCGCTTCTGCCAGGATCTACCCTGGCTCTCCCCTGACATGGCTCAGAACCAAATCAGTCATGTGTGAGCTCACAGATTAGTGAAGCCCAAGCCATGTCCAGAACCCTGCCTGCAAGGGACTCTGGGAAATGTAGTTTTTAGTTTTCTAACCTCCCTTGTTAGAATGAGGGCAAGATCTATCCTCCAACAGACTATCTTCTACATGCCTCTGAGACTAGACATTTTATCCTGCTTTTGTCAAACTATTTGTCTATACCAAAACCATGCTGTTTAAATTGCTATAATTTTTAAGTATGTTTAGATTCGGGAAGTACAAGCCCTCCTTTTCTATTTTCTCTGGTGCTTCACTTTAGAACCAACTTATGAAGTCCCATAAAAAATATTTTTGTATGTTAATATTATATCTTGACACTTCACTGCTTATTTCATTGTTTCTCAAAATTTATAGGCTTTTTTGCATAGATGAGCATATCTTTTGCAGATCATTTTTCACTACCTTTTCAAAATTTATTCCTCATCCATGAGATGCAAACATCTAATTATAATGTGGGAAAAAATGTTTAACCTTGATAGGGAAATATATGTATTTTCTACAGTGATTCTCACTGCAGCCTCATTGTTTTCATGCTTACAGTTCTTTGGAGGATGACAAGAAACTACTGAGTTCAGCAAGGTTTTTAAATTATTCCTTGGTTTATAAATCCCAACAGCATTTGGGTAGACTGCATTATGGACCCATCAAAAGACATGTTCTTAATTCTAAATCTGCATTCATGTGGGTATGGACCCATTGTAAATAGGGCCTCTTGAACATGTTCTTTTGAGTTCAATTCTGCCCCACTGAATGAGGTGGGTCTTAATCCATATCACTGGAAGCCATATAAAGAGAAGAAACCAGTAATCAGAAGTTGGAGGAGGCCACAGGGAGAAGCAGGAAATCAGCGGACACTGGAAGAGTGGATGACAGGAGACAAGATCATCACAAAGCAGGAGGCAAGAACCTCGAGGATCAGCAGCAGCTAGAGGCAGAAGGCTACAGTTCCTGGAAGAAAGCAAGTCTTGCCGTATCTTGAGGATGAAACCATAAGCCGATGAATTCCTGTTGCTCAAGCCAACCCATGGTGTGATGTATGTCATAGCAACTGTGCTGGTTTTCATGTATTGTGTCCCCCAAAATGCCATATTCCTTGATGCAGTCTTGTGGGGCCAGACATATTGGTGTTGATTAGGTTGAAATCGTTGGATTGGGTTGTTTCCGTGGAGATGTGACTCACCCAACTGTAAGTGATAACTCTGATTGGGTTATTTCCATGGAAGCGTGGTCCCACCCATTCAGTCTGGGTCTTAATTAAATCACTGGAGCCCTATAAGAGCTCAGACAGAAGGAGCTCACTGCTGCAGCCAGGAGAGACATTTTGGAGATGGCCATTGAAAGCAGACTTTTGCCACTCCAGAGTCTGCCTGGGAGAAACTAAGAGAAAACCCTCAGATGCCTACAGAGAAACATCCTGGGAGAAAGCCATTTTGAAACCAGAACCCTGGAGCAGATGCCAGCCACGTGCCTTCCCAGCTGACAGAGGTTTTTCAGAGGCCATCAGTGTTCTTCAGTGAATGTACCCTACTGTTGATGCCTTTGTTTGGACACTTTTATGGCCATAGGACTAACACTTTGCAACCAAATAAATCCCCTTTATAAAAGCCAATCCATTTCTGGTATTTTGCATAATGGCAGCATTAGCAAACTGGAACAGCATCTCTTGCAGAGTAAGACAACAGCATGTAGCAATATATGAAAATACAGCAGTATGCACAGCTGGGAGACTATTTATTCTATTTATAGACAATGTCTGGTGAGCAAATTAATTCATGAACCCACCCCCACCCCCACCTCCTTCACACAGGACTCAAAGTCCTTCTCTAGCTTGACCTTTTACTAGCCCAGGAGTCTGCTGCCCTCACCCTCCTTTTAGAGACACCGTCTTCTTGGCCTTTTTGGTGTCACACCTTCTCCATTCACCAGCTCCATCTCACTTCTCTTTTTGAGACTTTCTATGAACTCTTTCTCACAGCCAAGAATGCCAAGAAACGCAACTTAGGAATCCCTCTAACTGCTGGCCTCCAACCCCAGACTTCTGCCTGGAAGCCTGTCATCTTGCAAACCACAGGCTGTGGGGGCAGGAGGGGGAAGGGGCTCCTTGGGTGGTGGACCCCTGCCCAGCCCCAAGAACAGCCTCCACACAGGGGCAGCAGGCCGCATCGCCGGGCGTGGCTCTCAGCTGCAGAATCTGCAGTGACGTCACAAGGGCTGGCATGGATCGGAACATTCCGGATGCCCAGCCTGGAGATCCCTAACCCCCTATGGCTGGGGCAGAGAACTAACTAAAGTAGATCACAAGACATTGGAAGCAAGCTTGGGCACTGTGTACGACGGGAGAGGTGACAATATTGTACTATCGTCAGAAGGTAGGGCCAGGGACCCAGATACTTCAGCTCTGCCCGGAGATGAGCCAGGTGCACGCTGGTTGGGGGACGGGCACAGAAGACACCAGAAAACAACTCTTTTATTAACACCACTAGCAAGAGCCCATGCAATCTGGCTTTGCTGCCTTGTTCTATTCCCTTCCTCACACCCTTTTTACTCCCCTTGCAGCCATGATGGCTTTTCCATGGGCTGCCCTCTCTTCTCCATGCTTTTCTGTCCCTTGTTGGCCTAGTCAACCCCTACCCATCTTTCAGAGACGCCTTCCTTGACGAAGTGGGACCCCCAACCCCCGTGTCTCTCCACCCATCGGTAGCTGCAGACTCTGCAGCCTCCTGGCCGTGAGAACGGACATAAAGGGGATCTGGACACCAGGGCTCAGACGAGTGACTGAGCCCACCTCAGAGGAGACCTCAGCACCCGGAAATGAGAGGCAGAGGTCAGGGGCCCCTTGGGCCCTGGGGTGGTAGGTGGGGTCCCCAGATAGGCCAGTTTGAGGGTGGGGGTCCAGCCCTCCTGAGATGGCCAAGTGTGGTTGAGCCAGAGTTGGCTTCCTTGGGGTCCAGTCTGTCTGTCCCTTTGGAGGGGAGCTGGACCGAGGACCCAGGGGGTACTGCCCTCTGCTTGTGTGTCAGGTTGGGGGCTGGGGGGCTTGGTTCCTTGGGTGACCACAGGGGGGCAGGGGAGGGGCTGTTGTTGAGTCAGCTGGGGTGTTTCCTTTGCACTTTGTCGCTGTGGGTCAGTGTGTCTGTCTGCGTTCATAGCTGTTTGTCCACCTGTCCCCGTGTCCTTCTCTGTATCTCCCTTAGTGAGTGCTTCTTGCTCTACCCTTACTACCCCCAACTCCCCTTTCTCTCTCCCCATTTGCCCCCCATCCCCATCACGCCTGTCTGCCTCAGCACCCCCCTTTCTCTCCACTGCCTCCAGGTCTCCGGTCGCCACGGAGCTCCCGGGCCCCCTCACCCTCGCCCACCAGCGACAGCTTCTGGACATGGCGGCGGGACGGCGAGGTGCAGCTGCGGCTGGAGAAGGGGTCCTTTGCTGGCGAGGTACCCCTCACCGTGCATGACATGGTCATAGACACAACCACCAAGTTTCCCCACTGCATCGCGCTCGGCTCCAAGCACAAGAACGGCTGGCACTTACTCACCTACATTGAGTACTACGAGGAGTGCCGCCGGGCCGCCAAGGCGTTCCTCAAGGTGCTCTCCCCACAGCCCACCCCCCTGGGCGTCCCCTGCTCTCTGCTTGGCTGGAGTCTTAGTCTCCTGGGGCTGCCGAAATCAAGTGCCACAACTGAAGTTCCCCGTTCTGGAGGCGGGATGTCCCAGATCTCCTTCCCAGCCTTTCCTGGCCTTTTTTTTCAGGGGGAGGTGGGTGTGAGGGGGCTCCCGGCCAGCCTGAGGTCCTTGGCTTGCAGCTGATATCTGCCTCCTACATCGTCACAGGACATCATCCCTTTGTGTGTACCTTTGCACCCCCAAATCTCCCTCTTCTTACAAGGATGCCCATCATCTTGGATGGGGCCCACCTTGATCCGGTTCGACCTCGTCTTGACGAATCATATCTTCAATGCCCCTGTTCCAGATAAGGTCATGGTCCTGGGGCCAAGAGTTAGGACTTTGTGGGGGGCCCTGTTCACCCCAAAATAGCAAGCTTCTCTGAGGTGACTGAGAATGAGAGATTTAAGGGTTTGAAGCCCAGCTCCGCCTTGACCTGTGCATTCAGGGTCCCACCACTTAGCCTCTCTGTGCCTCGGTTTCCCCATCTGTAAAACAGGGGCTTAATAGAGTTGGACCTATGTTTCCGTATGCCAGGCTGCTATGACAAACACCACACAGTGGGCTGACTTAAATGATGTGGATTTACCGCCCCGCAGTTTTGGGGGCTGGAAGGCTGGCTCCCTCCCGCGATCGTGGTGTTCGGCTGACTGGCAATCTTTGGGTTCCTTGGCTTTCCCATAATGTGGTAAGGTCCTCCCCTTTCTCTTCCAGGCTCCCTTGACTTCCGGCTTCTGGCTACTGTCCATGGCATTCTCTCTTTCTCTGTCTGAATTCCATTCTAATTATAAAGGGCTCCATTTTCATGGATTAAGACCCAAATTCAGTGAGTTGGGATGCACCTTAATTTAAAATAACACCTCTAAGGGGTTCTATTTCTGAGGGGTTCACACCTATGAGAAGGAGGATTTAGACTTAGATCATGTGTTTGTTGGGGACATAATTCAATCTCTCACAACCTATGCCCCAGGTTTGCTGTAAAGATTTGATGAAGTCGCATACACAAACCAGCCCCTCTCCCACACGAAGCACCACGTCCACATTAGCGGCTGTTCTTATCATTGTTGTTATTAATTCTGTCTTTTTTCTAATGGTGTTTCCTTGGTGAGGCTTTTCCTGAACGCTCAGGCTCCCAGTACCCACTGCGCCCCCCACTCTCCATCAGGGCGTCTTTTAAATTTTTCTGCATGGCTCTCGTTGCCACCCGGTGTCAGAGTCCAGTTTAATTGTCTACTTGGTCAGCTCCATGCGAGAGTGAGTCGAGTTCAGTGCTGGGTCTCCAGTTTCTGGAACAGCACCAGTTCCTTGGATGTTTGCTGAATGAATGAATGCCCACTTCTCAGCTTAGAAAACAGGAGAAGAAACCCTGAGTGCCTTGTCCAGTAAATGTAATAAACAAGTAAACAGTGCAGTGGACAGATGGTGATAAGTGAAACAGAAAAACTAAAGCAGGGAAAGGGGGGTAGGATTTTAAATACAGTGGCCAAGGGCAGCCTTGCTGACAGAAGGTGACAATGCAACAAAGATGTAAAGGCGAGTGAGGGAGGGGCCAGGTGATATCTGGGGAAAGAGCCTTCTGGGCAGAGGGAACAGCCCGTGCAAAGGCCCTGAGGAAGGACGGGGCTGTCATGGTGGAGGAGCAGCGAGGAGGCCAGTGGGGCAGGAGCCGAGGGAGCGAGGGGGAGAGCGAGAGGAGGGGAGGGCTGGGAGGGGATGGGGCAGGGCGTGCAGGGCCTGGTGGGCCATGGGGAGGACTTGGGCTTTTACCCCAAGGAAGGTGGGAGCCATGGAGGGCTGTAGGCAGAGGAGGGATGGGCCCTGACTCGGTGCTCACAGGCACCCTCTGGCTTCTGTGGGGGGAACAAATTGGGTGGAAAATACACATTGAGATGGCAGTGGTTTGGCCCCTGGGAGGGTAGAAGAGGAGGGGTGAGAAGTAATCAGAGCTGAGGAAATTTCCTGATGGATTGGGTCCCCGTGGGGATAACAGGCACCAAGGATGATCAAGATTTGTCACCTGTGCACCCGGAAGGACATTGCTGTTAAGTGAGACTGTGGGAGGCTGGGGCCGGGGGCAGGTTTGGGGAGAGTAAGAACAGCCACTGCTTTTGGCCCTGCTGGGTTTGAGATGTCTCTTAGATGAGTTGATGAGGAGTGGGCATGTGCATCCACAAATCTGGGGTAGGGTGGGGTGGGTGTTGGGACGCCCTGCCTGGCACACAGGAGTATTAAAATCTCAGAGAGGAAAGGGGGTGACCAAGAGGGGCCAAAGAGGAGCAGCCAGAGAAGGAGGAAGGAAACCAGGAAAGAGTGTGGGTCCTGGAGGCCACTGGATTCAGGGACACGAAGATTCCTGGGGACCCAGCTGGGGGCTGTTTCACTGGCTTGTAGCAGGGGGAGGGAAAAGCAGACTGGAGTGGGTTTAAGGCAGAATGAACAGAACAGAATCAGTGATGCCTCTTTGGAAATGTTCTGCTGGGCAGGGGGACAAGAGTCGCGGGCTGGTTCTCTGAGAACCACTGGGTGGAGTCAAGACGGGCGCTATCTTGAATTGTCAAGTCAACGCAGCCGTTGAAAGAATCCTGTGGGAAGGCAGAGCTTTAGCTACGGGGCTACTCACCCCAACACTTTATTTAATAGAGGTGCAAAACATGGAACTAACCTAAATATCCACCAGTAAGGGGGATTGTCCAGTTATGACATCTGTCTGCTACAGATTGTCATCTGGGTGTCAGACTTGATAATCATAGGAAAATATTGCATGGCTGGAAAAGATAGTCAGGATGTATGGTTTTGTGAAAAAGGTAGATTGTGATAACCTAAGCATCGTATTGGCCTGATTTTATAAAATTAAATAGAATATTTGTGTCTGAAAATGTCAGGAGGGCATTTTGTTTATTTGCATTTTCTCAGGAGTTCTCAGCCCCAATATTACTGATATTTGGGGCTGGATCATTCTCTGAGGGGGAGCGTGGGGTGAACGACATCATTTGACGCCAAGAGCCCTCCCCTCTCCAATTTAAAATGTCTCCAGACCCTGCCCAGTGTCCCCCGAGGGTCAGAATCACCCTGGTTGGGAACCCCTGGTGTAGACAAATACGTGTCTGCGTGTGCTACAGGGGATGGGCTATTGTATCAAAGGAAAGGGAAAAAGGACAAAAGTCAACAGAATAAAAGGGGGCCAAAGCTCTCGGCCCAAGGCTTGTGGGCAGGTTGGGGGTGGGCCACAGCTGAGCGCCTCGTACCTCACAAGGCTCTGCCTCCCCCAGATGGGTCTGGAGCGTTTCCACGGCGTGGGACTGCTAGGATCCAACTCGGAGGAGTGGGTCATTGCCAGCATTGGAGCCATCTTGGCAGGATAGGAGCACCCGCTCTTTTCTGGGCAGCATCCCCCAGAGGCCTATCCCCATCCTGAGTCTTGGGGGGCAAGGGGTGTCTACCGGTAGGGTCCCCAGGACATGGAGCACATGGCGGCTCCAGGGAGTTTCCCACTCCAGTTTATTCTGAGCTCGGTGGGGTTGGTCAAAGATCCAGCCCAACACCACCTGGCCACCCAGCCTGACATTCTGTACCCGGCAAACTCATATACATCCTCTGAAGCCCGGCTCCCATGTCCCCTCCTCCAGGAAGCCTCCCCCAGCCCTCAGGACTTCCCCACCACTGATCCCTCCTTCCACCTGCCCTCACTATTGGGGAACTCCTAGAGGGTGGGGCCCAAGCCCAGGCACCCCAGGGCATGTTGGGGGTGTCAGGCAAAGTCTGTGCCCCATATGAGGTACAAACTGCCTCCCCTTTGGGCAAAGCAGGCCTCATGGGCCCCATAGTTGCCAGAAGCACTCACAGGCAGGCCCTCATGTCCTAGGTCCTGCTTCCAGAGGCTTCTCTGTTGGCATCTTGTCCACCAACTCTCCGAAAGTCTGCCAGGTCATTGCTGAGAGCTCGGAGATAGACGTCTTCGTGGTGGACGGCGACCGACAGCTGCAGAAAATCATCCAGGTCAGTGCCAGGAGGGTGTTCAGTGAGAGGCTGGGCACAGGATGGGCAAAGACACGGATTTCACCCATGCAGTGAGCAGATGCACGTGCCAGCCCGTTGTTCCACCTCAGCTGGAATCACGGATGGGGTGGTCCCCAGGGCCACTTGGAAACATCTGCAATTTGCTGTTCCTGAGGGAGTCGGAGCCTGCTCTGTGTTGGCTCCTGGGCTCCACCTCCTCGCCGAAACCGTCTCTGTTTGCCAGAGCTGCTGTCACCAGGGTCTGCAGGCTAGTTGACCAGATGTCTGAAATCAAGTCCTCAGCAGAGTTGTAGGATAGTCTGTTCTATGCTTCTCTCCTGGCTTCTGAGGTTACTGGCAATCCTTGCTCTTTTCTTGATTTCTGCCTCCATCAGTTGGCACTCGCTCGCTCTCTCCTCCCTCTCTCTGTCCCCCAAAATAACTCTCCTTGTAAGCACACCAGTCATATTGCACAAGGGACCTCCCTAATCCAATCTGGCCTCATCTTAACTCATCACATCTTCAAAGATTCTATTAACAAATGAGTTCACACTCATGGGCTTGAACAGGTCTTCTTGGAGGATACGGTTTAGCCCATAACATCCCAAGGCGGGAGATGGGGTCTCCCCAGCTGCAAATCCAAGATTAGCGTCAACTCATGTCACCCAGATGAGGGAGGACGAGCTTGTTTTTGAAGAGCCAGCTTTAGTAATAATAGTGGGGATCATGATAGTGATAGAAGCCCACATGCATTGAGTGCCTACTGTTCACCCAGGCCCCCATACAAGGGCTCTGACCTCTGGCAACAAGCATATGAGGCAGAAACTGCTCTTGAGTCCATTTTACAGATGAGCATCTGAGGCTCCTGGGCATGATGTGTCCTGCTTGAGGTCATGCAGTCCATCAGTGGCAAGGCTGGGACTCAGATCTGTCTGACACAATCAGACTGCCACAGTCCCATCCTATCCCAGCTTTTTTTTTTTTTTTTTTAAATTGTGGCAAAATACACAAAACCTAAAATTTTCCAATTTCGCCACTTCACGGTATATAATTCAGTGGCATTTAGCGCATTCGCAGTGCTGTGCAGCTGCCACCTCTTTCTAGTTCCAGAACTTTCACATTGAACCAAAAGGAAACCCCATACCTATTTGCAGCCTCCAACCCCCAGCCCCTGTCAACCTCTAATCTGCTTTCTGCCTCGACGGATGTGTCTATTTCAGCATTTCACAGTTTGGGGGGGCGCTGGATCTGAGTGAGAAGGCTCAGGACAGGGACAGGGGCTGCTCACTGACTGTGTGACTTTGGGAGGGTGGCTCGCCTTCCCTCCTGTAAAATGGGAGTGGTAACAGGTGTGGATCTGAGGGTGAACTGAAGTAGAGCAGAAAGGCTCTTGAACAAAGCCAGCACATGGGCAGTGCTCTGTGTTAACTGCCATCCATAATAGGATTGACATTCCCATTGAACTTTGCCCTGCCAACCACCATGCTGGTGGTGAGGGAGCGGGACAAGGTTCGTGGGCATGGGCTCCTGAGATGTTCGGCCACCCCAGTCTCAGGGTTTTCTCCCCAACCCTTTTCCTTTCTGCCACCCATAACCCTGTACTCAAAGGAGCCAAGCGACGATGGTGCAGCTTTGGGTACTGGATGAACCTGAAGCCACGGCAGTCCCTGCCCATCCCTCAGCTTCCACAACCCTCTGTAAAATAGGGACTGTAACGGGGTCCCCCATAAGATGACAGGATCATGCAGGCAAAGACAGGGTCCCACTATACACCCACTAGAATGAGGAACAATTTTTAGAAGACAATACCAAGTGCTGACGAGGATGTGGAGAAACTGAAACACTCGTCTGCAGGAATGTGAAATAGTGCCACTGCGTGGAAGAGAGTATGGCAGTTTCTTATCAACACACACCTTTGGTATGACCCAGCCATTCAGTCCTGGGCATTTACCCAAGAGAAAGGAAAACAATATATATCCATATAAAAACACGTACACAGATGTTTATAGTTGCTCTATATCTGTAATCGCCCCAAACTGGAAGCAAATCAGATGTTCGTCAACCAGGATCCAGCTGTTTATCCACAAGTTGGAGAAATGAATAGTGGTTCATTCTTATCAAATGGTAGTCCATCCATCCCAAATGATGGTCTGTCCATACCACAGAGCAATAGAAAGGAACAAACCCCTCATCCATGCACAAATGGAGGTGGATCTCAAAGGCATTGTGCTGAGTGAAAGAAAAGCCACTTAACCGTGTGATTCCATATTGATGAAGTCCTAGAGAAAGCAAAGCAGAAGTTAGATGTGTGGTTACCAGAGGACGAAGGTGGGCGTGGGATAAGGGTGTGTGCAGGGGAGACTGACTACAAAGAAACCCAAGGGAACTTCTGTGGGGTGATTTAAATATTCTATATTGTGATCATTGTGGTGATTGTGGGACGTACTGGAAAAAGCCATGATCTTTTAATCCAATCTTGTGAGATATTTGGATTAGGTTGTTTCCCTGGATATGTGACCCACCCAACTGTAGGTGATAACTCTGATTAGATTATTTCCATGGAAGTGTGGCCCCACCCATTCAGCCTGCGTCTTGATTAGTTTACTTGAGCCCTGTAAGAGCTCAGGCAAAAGGAGCTCAGTGCTGCAGCCGAGAGAGACATTTTGGAGATGGCTATTGAAAGCTGACTTTTGCTAGTCCAGAATTTGCCTTGGAGAAACTAAGAGAACACCTCCAGATGCCTAGAGAGAAACATCCTGGGAGAAAGCCATTTTGAAACCAGAACCCCAAAGCAGATGATAGTCACGTGCCTGTGGCTTCCCACATGACAGAGGTTTTCCAGACACCATTGGTATTCTTCATTGAAGGTACCCCATTGTTGATGCCTTTGTTTGGACATGTTTATGGCCTTAGGACTGCAACTTTGTATCCAAATAAGCCCCCTTTATAAAAGCCAATCCATTTCTGGTATTTTGCATAACAGCAGCACTAGCAAACCAGAACACAGGACTACATATTTGTCAAAACCCGTGGAACTGTATGGCTAAAGGGTGATTTTTACCCTATATAAATGATACCTCAATGAATCCAATTAAAAAAAAAATAGGGTCTGTAGAGGGAACAAGGCAAATAGACTGTCATTCTCCACCTGCAAGGTGAGCCCTGATAAGGTGGGATCTCAAACTCAGGTACTCAAGAGGCCAGGCGGATTAAGGAAGTGAGTGGAACGTCCACCCACTCTTCTTCCCCATTTGTTCAGCTGCTAATTGTTGGAGGGGTTCCGGACTGAGAAAGCAGCTGCCTTGTCTTCGATCTCCATATTTATCCCAGGGGAGAGCTGGATACTGATTTTTCCCATGCTTCTATCTCCAGCCCACTGGACACTTCCACTCAGATGCTTAACATATGGTTCCCCACTCCACATCCCCATCTTGGGTGGTGGTGGTTTCATCCTTTTGGGTGCTCAGACCCAAATTCCAGCTTCATCTGTGACTCTTCTCTCCCCTTCCTTGGGTCCATCAGGAAATCCTGTGGGCTCTGTGTGGTTGGCAGAAAAACACCCCCCTCAAAGATTCCCATGTCCAATCCCATGCTGTTTATCCACAAGTTGGAGAAATGAACAGTGGTTTATTCTTATCAAATGGTGGTCCATCTGTCCTCCTGGTCTGTACATCCCAAATGGTGGTCTGTCTATACCACTGAGCAATAGAAAGGAACAGACCCCTCATCCATGCATAAATGGAGGTGGATCTCAAAGGCATTGTGCTGAGTGAAAGACAAGCCACTTACCGTGTGATTCCATACAGATATGATATGTCAAAGGGGACTTTGTAGGTGGGATTAAGGATCTTGAGGTGGGGAGATTCTCCTGGATTATCTGGAAGGGCTGGGTAATCCCATCTAATCACACAAGGATTTAAAAGCACAGACCTTTCTCCAGCTGGAAGCAGGAGAGAGGAAGGTGGAGGGGGGGGCAGAGAGGTTTGAAGCAAGAGAGGGGTTCCACCCATGGTGCTGGCCTTGAAGGTGGAGGAAGGGGGCAACAGCCAAGGAGTGTGGGTGGCTGCTAGGAGCTAACAGCCAGCCAGGAAACGGGGACCTCAGTCCCACAGCCACAAGGAACTGAATTCTGCAGACGACATGAATGAGCAAGGAGACCCATTCTCCCCTAGAGCCTCCAGAAAGGGACGCAGCCCTGAAGAAACTTCAATTTCAGACTTGTAGGACATGAAGCAGAGATCCAACCAAGCCTGCCAGACCTCTATGGAAACCGGGAGATGATACATTTGTGTTGTTTTAAGCTGCTCAGTTTATGGTGATTTGTTACAGTAGCAAGAGGAGGAAACAAATACTCTCTTGCCTGCAAAATGTACCCATAACTTCTGCCCAAATCCGTTGCTCCCATCCTGGCCCAAGCCACCATTAAGGCAATGGTCTCCTTGCTCATCTTCGTGGTTTTGCTTGTGATTGCTTAAAAAGTTTCCAAAGGGATCCTCTTAAAACCTGAGTTATATATGCCCCTCCTGTGCTCACAGCCCTCCAGGGCTCCCACTGCACCTGGGGTAAAAGCACAACCTGCCCCCCTCACTCCCTCTGCTCCATCCCCACGGGCACGGTCTGCCTCAGGGCCTTTGCATGGTCTGTTCCCTGTGCTTGGGATGCTCTTCCCCCGGATTCCTCCATAGCTCACTTCCTCTTCTCCCTCGGATCTTGGCTTAAAAGTCACTTCATCAGTAGAAATTCCCTTATCTGGGAATTTCCTAGACCATCCCAAATAAAATCGAAGTCTCCCAACCCCTGCCAAGTTATCCCGACTTTGCCTTCCTTTCTGTCCTGAGCCCTGAATCCCTGTTAGCAGATTACAACACTTGAGTACGCGTTTTCTTTATTGCCTGTTGCCCTTCAACCCCACAAGGACATACACTCCACGTGGGCAGGTGGATGGTCTGGTTCGTTTATCACTGTGTCCTCAGCACCTAGACGGGGCCTGCACACAGTAGATGCTCACTAAATATTTGGATTGTGCACAAATGAATGACCTGAGCTAAAAGAAGATTCTAGCACCCTGGAGAGAGCACAGCTACCTAAGGGTTACACTGTCAACACCAGCCAAGTGATCCCAGGAGGTCACCAAAGCATCTGAAAAAAATTTTTTTAATGTTTTTTGAGAAAATTCTTGATGTTAATGGGAAATCTTCCCAATTACCTGTGGGCAACTAGTTCAAAAACAGGAGTCAAGCAAAAAGATGAACAGCCCAATTTAAAAATGGGCAAAGGACTTAGATAGACATTTCTCCAAAAAAGATATGCAAGTGGCCCATAAGCACATGAAAAGGTGCTCAACATCATCAGCCGTTAGGGAAATAAAAGCACATGAAAACCACAATGCATGGCCATGCCATGCCCACTAGGGTGGCTACAAAAAATTGGAAAATAACAAGTGTTGGCGAGGGTGTGGAGAAACTGGAACCCTCATGCATGGCTGGGGGGAATGTAAAATGGTGTGGCTGCTGCGGAAGACAGTTTGGTGTTTCCTTGATTATGTTAAACACAGAATTACCATATGGCCTGGCAATTCTGCTCCTAGGTGTAGACCCAAGAGAATTGAAAACAGGTGTTCAAACAAAAATGTGTGTGCGACATCCTAGAGTAATTTGGGCAGATAATAAAAAATATATTTACAGCCTCCCCCTCCCCAGCCCCGAGGATCTGGGGGAAGGTGCAGATGTGTTGGACATCCTCACCTGGACTGGTGTTGATGTTGTCACAAACATTGGGACTGGCGGTTTGATGTGCTGAGCCCTCGAGCATGGGACTTGCCCTTATGAAGCTCATAACCACAAAGGAGAGTCTAAACTTGTATGTAATGGTGCCTAAGAGTCTCCCCCTGAGTACCTCTTTGTTGCTCAGATGTGGCCCTCTCTCTCTCTAACTGAGCCATCTTGACAGGTAAACTCGCTGCCCTCCCCCCTACGTGGGACCCGACTCCCAGGGGTGTAAATCTCCCTGGCAACGCAGAGTATGACTCCCGGGGATGAATGTGGACCCGGCATCGTGGGACTGAGAGTATCTTCTTGACCAAAAGGGGGATGCAAAATGAGACGAAATAGTTTCAGTGGCTGAGAGATTTCAAATGGAGTCGAGAGGTCACTCTGGTGGACATTCTTATACACTATATAGATAACACCTCTTAGGTTGTAATGTATTGGAATAGCTAGAAGTAAATACCTGAAACTACCAAACTCCAACCCAGCAGTCTGGACTCCTGAAGACAATTATATAGTAATGTAGATTACAAGGGGTGACAGTGTGATTGTGAAGACCTTGTGGATCACACCCCCTTTATCTAGTGTATGGATGAGTGGAGGAATGGGGATAAAAACTAAAGGACAAATGGGGTGGGATGGGGGGATGATTTGGGTGTTTTTTTTCACTTTTATTTTTTATTCTTGTTGTGGTTCTTTCTGATGTAAGGAAAATGTTCAGAGATAGATTGTGGTGATGAACGCATAACTATGTTATCATACTGTGGACAGTGGATTGTATATCATGGATGATTGTATGGTGTGTGAATGTATTTCAATAAAACTGAATTTAAAAAAAAAGAAAAAGAAATGTAAATAGAAAAAAAAATGAAAAAAGAATGTGTGTGCAAGTGTTCATAGCAGCATTATTTACCATAGATATAGGTGGAAGCCACCCAAATATCCTTTCACTGATGAATGGAGAAACAAAACGGATATCTATATACAAGGGATGTTAGCCACAGAAAGGAAGTTAGTTCTGGTACATGCTAAACATGGATGAACCTTGAGAAAATGTTGACCATAAAAAGCCAGATATAAAAGGCTATGTATCATATGATTCCATTTATGTGAAATGTCCAGAATAGGCAAATCCATAGAGATAGAAAGCAGATTAGCGGTTGGCAAGAGCCCAGGGGCTGGGGGACAGGGGTGGGGAGTGGTTGATAATGGGGTTTCTTTTGGGGGTGATGAAAATGTTCCAGAACTAGCTAGAGGTGATGGTTGCACAACTTGGGGATATATCAAATGCCTCTGAATTATGCACTTGAAAATGGTTGTTTTATTATGCGTATTTTACCACCAGGAAGGAAAATTGGGGGCTGCCGCTTGCCCCCTGCTGGGGTGGGTGCCTGGTACCCATCAGCACCCACTAGTTCCTGCCAACCCAAAGGCCTGGCTGAGCCCAGCACTGTCTTGCAGATTCAGGGCTCCTTGAAGAACCTGAAGGGCATTGTGCAGTACAAGGAGGAGGTCCAGATGAAGCAGTCGAACCTGTATTCCGTACGTCTGAGTCCGGGAGGGCAGGCCGAATATCAGGGGCACAGCATGAGCTCTGGGCTGGGTGATGGGTCGGGCCGTCCTCCGGCTTGGGGAGGGGGCGCCCCTGCCCCCCGCGAGCCCACCGGCGTCTCCGCAGTGGAAGGCGTTCCTGGACCTGGCCGCTGGCATCTCGGACGAGAAGCTGGACAAGGTCATTGACTCGCAGAAGCCCAACCAGTGCTGCACCCTGGTGTACAGCGTGTCGGGGCCCGGGGCCCCCAAGGCCGTGATGCTCAGTCATGACAACGTGAGGCTCCTGCCCAGGGGGTGGCCGGGCGGGGGTCCATCCAGGGCTGGACAGAGCGCACCGGGCGGGGGGGCGGGCCGAGAAGGTGGCGGCTGGTGGGTGACAGCGAGGGGCCTTTCAGATCACCTGGACCACCGCGGCCACTGCCCAGAGCCTCTCCTACAACTGCCCCCCGGAGAAGCAGGAGGTGCTGGTGAGCTACCTGCCGCTCAGCACCATCAGGGTGCAGATCTTTGACATGTGGATGGCCATCTGGGTGGCCGGGGCCCTCTACTTCGCCCAGCCGGACGCCCTGAGGGTGAGTGGGGCTTTCCTGGTGCCCGGGGGCCGTTGGTGCAGATGAGGTTGGGGGGCTGCGGCCGAGGGGGGCTTGCCATCAGCTGAGAGGGCTCCATCCAGAATCGGAATCCTCAGCGTGACCCCAAATAGCCTCCCCTTTTCTGGGCCTCAGTTTCCCCAGCTGTGAACTGGAGCAGGTGGAGCTAGGGTTGTGAGGGGTGGGAGACGGGGCAAAAATTGCAAGTGTGGGAAATTTGACGGCGCCATTGAAAGTGCACGAGGTCACGGACAAAGACGGTGAACCCTTGGCCGAGGCGCGCTGGCTGTGCGTTTCCCGTAGGGCAGGGAAGAGAGAAAGGTAGTGGCTATTTTGGTGCCACCCATGGGAATCATCACCCCAGATTCTTACGACCCCCTTGCCTGGGGGCAGCAAACTTTTCCGGTCAAGGGCTGGACCGTGAGTGAATGAATGGTTCAGTCCTCACGGGCCAAGGAGCAAAACGGAGAGAACAAGTTCCCACGTGTCTCTCATTGGCAAAAGGCAGAACTTGACTCTCGTGGACGTGAAAATGCACATTTCACACCATTTTCACACAATCGTGTGGCATATTCTTCTTGCAGTGCTTTCCCAAGCATTTAGAAATGTGAAAAAGGGCCGAAGTTTCCTGACCCCACCACCCACCCTCCCCGGGCCTGCAGGATGGCTGGCTCGCGGGCACTTGGGGTTTTTCATGTTTTGGGCTATGACTTTTACTCTCCATCCTTCCTGAGTAATATTTTGGTTGGTTGTGGTCAGTTGGAGGTGATTTGACAATAGTGGCAGAACCAAAGTTTGTCTCTTACATCTCCACCTGCTACTCTCCCCCCCTCCGTCTCTCCTCCCCTCTCTCTCTCCCTCCCTCTCCCCCTTCCCCTCCCTCCTTCTCCCCCGCCTCTCTGTCCCCCTCCCTCTCTCCCTCCTTCCCTTCCCCTCAGTCCCCTTCCCCCCTCCTCTCTCTTCCTCTCACTCCCCCTTCCTCCTTCCCCCCTTTCTCTCTCCCCCTACCCCCTTCCTCTCTCTCTCTCTCTCCTTACCTTCCTTCTCTTCCCCTCCACCCCTGACCCAGAATTCCCAGGATCAGGAGAGGATGGACACAAACCTACTGAAACTCACATCAGTGGGGCTGCGTCTCAAACCCTCCAGGTCAGGGGACAGGGGACAGGGCTTCCGCAGTGTCCCCCTGGGGGAAGAGTGGCTGGGAAAGGCTGGTCCCCGCAGCCCCCTGTGCAGCCCTGGGACCCCCATAATCACCTGCCAGCACAGCTCTCCACGTGGCCCCCTGCCACCCACGGAGGGCCTGGGATTTCCTCTGGTGCGCCTGGCCCGGGGCCGGTGACGGTCAGCCCCGTCCAGCGAGGGCGGCCGGAGGGGACGAGTGTGGGTGGGTGGGGGCCACCCCGTGGCCCAGGACCCGCCGCCATCCCGCCCTCCACCCCCTGGGCACAGGGCTCCCTGATCGACACGCTGCAGGAGGTGCGGCCCACCACCTTCTACGGCGTCCCCCGGGTCTGGGACCGCATGCTGGATTGCGTGAAGACCACCCAGCTGGCCGCCACCCGCTTCCGCCGCCGGATGCACAAGTGGGCCATGAGGATGGGGCTCAGGACCAACGAGAAGCGGATGTTTGGGTGAGGCCGGACCCCGGGGGGCTGTGATGTGGGGGGCTCGGGGATGGACGAGGGGCGTCCTGAGGCCAGGCCCTGCCTGCTGCCTGTGCTTTTCAAGGCAGCTCGCCCTGCCGCTGTGCTTCGGGCTGGCCAGGTGGCTGACCTTCCGCCCGGCCTGGAGCGCCCTGGGCCTGGACAGCTGCCCGCAGCTCTTCAACACGGGCCTGGGGCTGCCCAAGGACACGCTCGAGTACTTCCTCAGCCTCGACATCCCCATCTACGAGCTGTACGGCCGGGCCGAGTGCACGGGCGTCCACACCTCCTCCAGCCACCAGGCCTTCCGGCTGCTGAGGTGGGTGCTGGCGAAGGGATGGACAAATGGTGGGCCTGGGCGAGGCCAAGCCGGAGCCCCCTCCTCTCCACCCGGGGGTCACCGGGTGCCCCCTACCCACCTGGCTCCCCCCTCTCCGGGAATGTTCACACAAAGGCCAGCGGGCAGCTAAACCTACGGGCCACGGGGTGGGGATGGCCCAAGACCCCTTCTGATTTTTTTTTTTTTTTTAAATACTTAAAATCTATTAAGTTGAAAGAAATACAACCATATTCATGGTTTCAATTACTCCTGGGTAAACTATAATTTTCAACAAGTCAAAAATTACTATGATGTACACCACGAAAAACTGAGTTGAAACTACGTAGTATTACTTTATTGTGATTTATTAAGGTTCTTATTTTCATCGGTATTACATAAATTAATTACTAGTATTAGCAAAATGCAACATAGGACTACTTAAAACAGTATATTAGCTCTACCAATGATCTGCACGCAATTTATGCAAAAGTTTTAATATTTTTTTCCCCAGTCACCCAACAAGGACACCTGTAAGTGCCTTTTTTTTTGCATTTTTAAATTTATTTTTTGAAAAATTAAACAAACAAAAACCCCACATTCCAAACAAAACAAAGGATTATGAAAAACAAATAACCTAAAATAACTATGCTTCCAACATGTTCCTGCCTTACCCCAAGAAAATTAACAAACCATAACCAAACAATGGAATAAGAAAAACAAATAATCTAAAATAACTACATTGCTTCCAACATGTCATACCATACCCCAAGAAAAGTAACAAACCATAATCAAAGCTCTAAGCAACTTTTTAGAATTAGATGACACACGTACATCTAATAGCAATTTTATTAGCCCAAAGAAAATAAGTGAAATCTGGCCAAAACTAATCAGGAATTTACAAAACAATTACTATTCTATTTGCTATTTAGAGCTGATATTTTTTTAAAGCGTTGACTATCTGTGATTTCTTCAATTGTGCCCTATTTTAACGGGGACATTAAAACCCACGATCCCGCCACTCCTTGGGGCTGTCTGGGCCCACGGGGGACGGCTTCCATTTTATTCCGTGCACGTCCATCCAGCCGCACGGGAAGTGGCTCCACGTGCTAATCCCGCATCCCTGTGGTTGTCATGGAAACCAGGCACGCTTCTGGTAGCTTCCGGCCCTGCTGTTGTTTGCTGAACGCTTCAGGCTCCCAGATGCTCCGAGGTGACTCGGTGCACGTTTCTATGGCCCGAGGGAAACATCGTGGAGTTGTAGCTGGAACTGAGAATTGAGGGGTTGGCAGCGGCTGGCTCGGAGCCCCTTCTGGTTTGGTTTTTACCTGGCAGAGGCTATTTTTATGGACGATGCATTATTTCTGAGCCCCTGGCATCCCGGAAGAGAACCGCTGTATTTGCTTCAGCAGCTTGAAACCACAGAGGTTTATGATCTCATTGTTTCTGTGGGGCAGGAACTCGGGAGCGGCCGGGCTGGGTGGTCCCGGCTTCGGGTCCCTCACGAGGACTGGCTTCCGAGAGGCTGCCTCTTGTGGCTGTGGGCTGCAGGCGCCGGGTCCCTGCTGCTTGCGTCCGGAGGAGCCTCTGCCGCACAGGCTTGGGTGTCTTCCCAACGTACCAGCCAGATGCCCTCAGAACCAGCAACCCAAGAGACAGCAGGGAGGAGCCCCTGTGTCTTTTATGACTAGGATTGCCAGATTCAGCAAATAAAAATACCGGATGCCCAGTTTGAATTTCAGATAAGCAAGAAATATGTATATAGTATAAGTATGTCCCACTCAATATTTGGGACATACATACACTAAAAAAAAAAAATGTGTCCTTTCTGTGGAATTCGAGTTGAACCGGGCACCCCGTATTTCCCCTGCGACCCCATCACCACGGCCTCAGAAGTACATTCTGTGGTTTTCTCCCCGGACACAAGGGGAAGTCGAGGTGCCTGGCAACTTCCTCTCAATTCCCAGGGCCTAACAAAGTGTAATGAAAGCGACTTGGCTTTTGGGGGGTGGAAGCGGCTTTCAGCTGAGATGGAGGACGCGTGGGCGCCCGTTGCAAAGTGCTTTGCCACCCCCGTGTTCTCCTTAACCTGCCGACCCAGAGGAGCAGAGCAGAAGTGGGGACGGGCACTGAGGCTGGGGGAGGTGAAGGTCACCGGCAGCTGGGAGGAGGGATCCAGGGCTTGGAAGGAGGCTGCTGCCTCCCGACCCAGCCTCCTTTCCCTCCCACGGAGGGCTTGATGCTTTGTAGGACGCCCGTGGGCGCATTCGAGGAGCACCGCGTCGGGGGGATGGTGGGGAACCAGTTGGAGCCTTCGTGGAGCCTCGGTCTTGGAGACCAGAGAGAACTTTCCATGCTCCTGGGGTTGAGGGTGTGCATGGGACTGACAGATGTGAAATCAGTTGGTGAAGACAGACGCCTGGTGATGCCTCCCTGGGGTCCCCATTCATTTCAAAAACACGGGTGTGGACTTGGGGCGTGCACTGGGCTGGGTGTTGGGGATCAGGCTGTGTCCTTTCGGCTGGGGCCAGTTCCGAGGCCCCCGACTGTCCAGGGGCAGGGGCTGCGGCCCGGGGGGCCCTGATGGCGGCCTCGAGCCCCGAGAGGGGAAGCCCCTGGCCCTCTGGCTTCCGAGGAAGGAGACAGGGTGGGGGGAGCCCCCATTGCTTCTTGGGTCATCCTCGTGGTTCTCTCCCCCTGCCCGGAAGCCCTCATCCGCTCGGCAGCCATCAGAAAGGAGTCTTGAGTTTCTTATGCGCCCTGCCTTGTCCATGGTGCTGATCCGTGACCCTCCGGGGACCAGGGGCTAGGCGGGGTGCAGCTGCACCCCCAATTTGGGGCTCAGTGAGGCAGACACCGACCTGGGCTCCCAGCGTCCGGAAAGCTGCTGTGGAGGCTCCCAGGCTTGAAAGAAGGATGGAGAAGACTCGGGATCTGGTGGTTGCGGGATGAGGGGAAGGGGTCCGCGTGTGGGGGGCAGGGAGGGCCCCCCTCCTCCGCTAATGCCCCTGCCCGCTGCCCCCAGCTGCGGGAAGGCACTCCCTGGCACCTACACCAGGGTGCACCAGGAAGACGACAAGGGCATCGGGGCCATCCACATCTGGGGCCGGCATGTCTTCATGGGGTACCTCAACGACAAGGAGAGAACCCGGGAGAGGGTGGACGCCCACAGCTGGCTGAACACAGGCGACCTGGGGCTCCTGGACACCAACAAGTTCCTCTACATCATGGGCAACGTCAGAGGTGGGCCCCGGGGGGTTCCACAGACCAGGCGCAGGGGGCGGGGGGGCCAAGCCCAGGGGGCCTGGCTGCCTCTCCGGGGTCTCCAGCAGATGGCAGGAGCCTTGAGACAGTCTGTATCCCCCCCAGCATCCCCCATTTCCCCTTTCCATGCAGACATCATCACCCTGAAATCGGGTGAGAAAATCAACCCCACCCCCATCGAGGAGCGGGTGAAGAGGCACATCCCCCTGGTCCGCTACGTCATGCTGGTGGGCCAGGATGCCCCCTACCTGTGCGCCCTGCTCACGCTGAAGGTGCTCTGGTCCTCACGGCAATCTGGGGTGCATGTCGGAGTGGGGGGGCCTGCTGTCCTGCCCTGGTCAGATGCGGAAACCGAGGCTGGGGAGGAGTGGCGAGCTGTCAGTCACTCGGTGCCTGCTCCCAGGGACTGCACTCCCATTTTGGGGGGCTCCTGGGAACCCCAGAGATAATGGCCTGACCTGCTGTCCTCTGCAGGGAAGGGACTTCCACTCAAGAGCCCACAGCTCAGAGACGGCCCTTGGCAAGTGGAGGGAGGGGAGCACAAAGATGGCAGGCATCTCGGATGCACTCGGGGGTCCCCACACCCTCCTTCCCATGTCAGACAGCGAGGGTCTTGGGGGAAGCACCGTGAAGTGGGAAATGGCCCTGAAGTTGAGTCTGTCCCCGCTTCTGACTAGCGGAGCCATGCTGGGCACATCCCTTCCGTGCTGAGCCTCGGTTTCCCCATCTGTAAATTGGGAACGGTGACCCCTGCCTTCCTGGGTCGGGGTGAGAATGCTCCGGGCCTCTGCTGTGGCTGGTGGTGGGTGGAGTCAGTTCCAAGGTTGCCTGACCCCCTGGCTCCTGCCCCGCAGTGCCAGGCCCACCCAGAAACCGGGGAGCCCCGGAACGCACTGACCAGTGAGGCCGTCACGTTCTGCCAGCAGCTCAAGAGCCAGTCCACCCGGCTGACGGACATCATTGGCAACCGAGACCCCGTCGTCACGGAGTTCATCAGTCGGGGCATTAAAGCTGCCAACGCGGAAGCCACCTCCGACTGTGCCAAGATCGTCAAGTGGACTATCCTGGAGACCGACTTCTCTGTGGCCGGTGGGGAGCTCGGTGAGTGGGCGGCGGGGTAGGCAGGGGGCCGCTGCTGGCACTGGGGACAGGGAAAGGGTCCCTGAGGCCCGGGATTATTCTGAATTTGGGTTGTGTGCCCTGATCGTACACCAAATAGCATTTGAGTCCCCACCGTGCATGGGGTGTGATGCAAATCCCTCGGCTCCTTTCCCACAGGGGCTTACTCCAAACTGGAAGATAAACCCTACAGCAGGAGGGCACGCCCAGATCCGGGGCCTGGCTTTGGGGGGCAGGGTCCCCGTCTTATAGAGTCAGAGAGCAGGTTGGAGAGTCTGGAATTGAACATGTCATAGACCGGAGGTTTCTGAAGCGTGGACCGAGGGTCGTTCGCATCCGAGGCTACTGAAGTGCCGGCTGGAAGGCAGCTTCCTGGCGGGCCCCAGACGTCTGGGGTGAGGGACCCCAGCGTCTGCGTCGTTAACCAGCTCCCCCAGGGATTCCCACATGAGGGGAAGGCTGACGTCCACGCGGTGGAAACTGCGGGGTGCTCTGGGATGGACGTCGAGTTCCGGGCAAGGCCTTCTGCCCTCCTGATGCCATTCCCTCCCCCGCATCCTTAGCCCAGACTCGGCCCCCAGCACCCCGTCTCGTCCAACAGCGGTGGCGACAAGCTCCTCGGGACCCTGCTGGGGTGGGGGGCAGCCTCTCCCGGTGGATGGCCCCACCCCAGACTTGCTTCCATTACAGGGGCAACCACGAAGCTGAAGAGAGCTGCAGTGGCCAAAATGTACCAGGCAGAAATCGAGAGATTTTACGAGGACGACAGGGACGACTGGTAGCCACCCCGACAGGCCCGGCGGGGCTGTCCTTTGTGGAAGGGCCTGTGGTTCCGCGTGTTTCTTTCCGCGGGTTTCCCTGCAGGGGAACAGCTGGGTGAAGGGAGAGAAGCTGTTTCCGGTGTGGATTCCCGGTTTCAGCTTGGATGTCCCTCCCCGGGCGAGTGTTCTGAATAATAAAACACGTTCACTAAAGCAGTGGTTCTCACAAGTGGAGGCGATAGGGAGCTCCCGGCATCGAGTGGGGGAGCCCAGGGAGGCTGCCCGACGCCCCAGTGCCCAGGATGTCCCACCCCAGGCAACGGCTTGGCCCCCGTGTCAGTAGCGTCCAGGTGGAGAGACCCTGCCCTAAGGGAAGGACCCACCACCCTGGTTTCATACTGAGAAATCTGGAAGATTCCAAAGTGGGCTTGATAAGGTTCCTACGTTTCTTTTACTTTCAGAAAGGTGCACTCTGTAAGGGAGAAGCCAGGGGTGGCTGGGCAGGCTTGCAGCCATCCCTGGAGACGTATGGGCACTTCTCTTGGGCTGTTAGAAATCACACTGAGGTGCATCTGAGGAAGGAAAGAGACCCAAGACCAGCTCACGTTTAAGGAGCGGGGGCGGGGGGAGAGCTAGGCCCGGGGTCAGGGGTTCACCCAGGGGACTCTGGGGCATATGAAATCCCACCCTGCCCTTAATCCATAGGAAAGAACTGCAGATAAGCTCACAGACACCATCGCACTGGAAAGCAGGGCCTCTGTGGCCCAGGCAGGGAGCACAGCAGGGAGTACAGCTCAGGTGGGGCCTGGGAGGCCACCGCTCGCCAGGACGAGAGTCATGTGCACAAGCAAGAAACACAAAACCAGGAGGAAGGCTGGCTTCCCAAGAGAGCAAGTGCACTTGTGCAAAGAAGAGCTTATACCTAAGGAGAGAGAGCAGTTTCCTTGGAGAAATACTAGGAAACAGCATCCAGGAAATAAACGTTAAGTGGTCACAGATATGAAGGTGAATCCAAAGGTTCCACCCTATGTCGTGGGAGGTGCAGAAGGAGATAAGAGAGGCAACGTGCAAAGAAATAATGGCTGAGAATTCTACAGGAACCAACCGAGTACCATCCAGGATACATTTTTAAAGATTAAAATTTAAAAAGTGTTGGCATGCAATTTCAGAACAAGATGAGGAGAAGTATTCTGAAACGTAAGCTGATCACATGGAAAAACAAATGTGACAACATCTGGGAAATACCACGGCCAAGTGGGATTTATCCCAGGAATGTGAGGGTGGGTCAGCATAAAATCAATCAATGGAATAGACTATATTAATAGAATGAAGGTAAAAAAAATCCCACAAGACCATCTCAATAGGTGCAGAAAAGGCATTTGACATAACTGAACATACTTTCATGATAAAAACCACAATCTAGGACTAGAAAAGAACTTCAACATGATAAAGGGCATTTATCAAAACCCACAGCTAATATTATCATCAACAATGAAAGACTGAAAGCCTGGTTCCTAATATCAGATCCCCACTGCTATTCAACATTGTACTGGATGTCTTAGCCAGAGCCATTAGGCAAGAAAAAGAAATAAAAGGCATCCCCGTTGGAAAGGAAGAAGTGAAACTATCTCTATTTGACAATTACATGATTCTATACATAGATAATCTGAAGGAATCCCCAAAAAACTACTAGAGCTAATTCAGCAAAGTTTCAGATCACTAAGGATATATGCAAATCAAAACCACAATGAGATACCATTTCACACCCAATAAGATAGCTATAAATTTTTTTAAAGGAAAATAAGAGTTGGTGAGGATGTGGAGAAACAGGAACCCTTGTACACTGCTGGTGGGAATGTAAAATGGTGCCGTCACAGTGGTAAATGCTTTGGCAAGTCCTCAAAAAGTTAAACATAGAATTATCGTATGACCCAGCGATTCCACTCCTACGTATAGACCCCAAAGAATTGAAAACAGGTTTTCATAAGAGCCAAAATGTGGAAAACTACCCCCAATGTCCATCAGTGATGAATGGGTTAACAAACTGTGGTGTATGTATGTATGTATACACACACACAATGGAATATTATTCAGCCACAAAAAGGAATGAAATACTGATACATGTTACAATGTGGATGAACCTCAAAAACATTACGCTAAGTGAAAGAAGTCAGACGCAAAAGGTCAGATATTGTATGTTCCCTTTTGTACGAAGTATCCAGAATAGGCAAATTGAGAGAGAGAAAGCAGATTAGTGGCTTTCAGGAACTGGGGGATGGGAGGGGGGAGGACTGAGGAGTGATTACTTAACGGATATGGGATGTTCTCCCAGGGTGACGGGAACATTTTGGAACTAGAGAGAGGTGGTAGTTCACAACAGTGTGGATGCACTAAATGCCACATAAGTGTATACTTAAAAACGGTTAATTGTACGTTATGTGAATTTTACCTCCATTTTTAAAATAAAAGAATATATGGGAAAATTCTAAAAACCAATAATGAGGGGGACTGGCCCTACCAGATACAAAATGGATTTCAAAGCAGTGGTAATTAAATCTTGGTGATCAGGTGTAAGTAGATACAAGGAACAGAATGGGGAAGCCAGGGACAGATGCAAATGTATGCAAGACTTGAGTAACGGGATAAAGATGGCAATTCAAATCAGTGGGGGAAAGATTATTCAATAGATGGGACTGGCTCAACCTTGGGTTGCTATCGGGGAAATAGTTGGGTGGGTCCTTCTGCACAGAAGAATAAATTCCAGATGGAACAAATTAAAAAGTGAAAAAGGAAGGGAGGGAGGGAAGGAAAAAGGGAAGAATTAAATTCCTAGAAGAAACTGTGGGAGAATTACTATTTTATCATAGCAGATGAGGAACAACAACCCAAAAGCCATCTAAAGTAAATCTTGATGAAAACGTAAGACTTCGGCATGGCGGTAGGAGGAGGACGGGCTGTAAATACAGCCAAAAGACAAACTGGGGGGAACATAGAATGTTGCAAAGGGTTACATTTCTTATTCCAAAAAAGGCTTTAAAACGCTCACACTCTCTCTCTCTCTCACATACACACACATACACACACGTTCCAAGAAGCCCAGTAGGAGACAGGTAAGTTCACTGTGGGATGCACATATATTTACACACCTGCACAAGTGGAGCTATGGAGTCAAAGGGGGAAAAGGCAGTCTAAATGTCCACTGGTAGGGAACTAGGTAAGTTATGGGGCATTCATATAATGTACTAATTTGGAATAAACGCTAAGATACATTAAGGAAATAAATGTGTCGATGTTACCATTTGCAAAAGGAAGTATGTCCTTGTTGAGGCACAGAGAACTCTCAAGGGACATGTGGGGAACTGGAGGAGGAAAAGCCAGACTGAGGGTCACTGCTTACTGTGTGCCCCTTCAACCTTTGAACTCGTTTGCCTTGAGCCTACATTACCAAAAAATAAATTTAAAATTTAAAATTAAAAAAATTTCAAGGCAAAATACTAAAAAATACCCAGGTCCCTATCTGAGACTCTATAAAGTTTCACTCACTAAGTTGATTCTTCAGAAATTTAAATCCCTCCAAGAGCTTCTATGTCAGCTAAGTCTCAAAACCCAGAGGCAATAGCCTCTTCTGGAACAACCACCAGATGCATACCCCTTCCCCATAACGTCGACACCCCTTTTCAATATGAACAAACTAGGGGAGTCACTGACATCCCTAGACATCATCAGATATCCCTGAAGATTGAGAAAGTGATTATATGAGAAGAAGGGACAGCAACAGACAAGACAGGATTTAACAAAGGATTATGAATACAGAATCTTTATATAATTTTTTTGATTCTAGGGTATTAAATAGCTAGAAGGAAATAACTGAAATGGTGGAACTGTAACCCATAACACTCTTTGAAATTTGCTCTATAGTTACCTGTTACATCGTACTTAGAAAGTTATCACCTTTGTGTATGTTATAATTCACAATAAGGAAATAACTGAAACTGTGAAACTGTAACCCATAACATTCTTTGAAATCTAAGTACTTCTTAAATTGAACTGTGAAAGTTATCACTTTTCTGTATATACATTATATTTAATAAAAAAATGTAAAAAAAAAAAGAGAATAGAAAATCAGTAAAGAAAAAAAAAAAAGGCAAAGTGCATTTTTAAAAGGCCAAAGAGAGATGTCATAATTGTAAAATAAACAATTCACCAAAACATGAAATTGTTTCTGACTAAAAGTCAAAAAAAAAAAAAAAAAAAAAATCTTGAAAGCACCAGAGACAAAAGATGCATTATTCTCAAAGGCATAACAAGAAGGTTCATGGCTGACTTGAAACAGAAGCAATGGAAGTCAAAAGACAATGAAACGTCATTTTTAAAGTGTTGAGAGAAAACACCTCCCAATCTAGAAAATTCTGTATCTGGAGAAGTATTCTTACAAAATAAGGATGAAATGAAGATGCTTCTGGATTAACGAAAGCTGAGCAGACCTGCACTGCATGAGACGCCAACAAGAGTTCTTCAGGCTAAAAGAAAACAATCCCAGATAGAACCACAGAAAAAAAGATGGGAAGTATCACAAAGGATATTTATGAGGGTAAATATCAATCAACATTGACTGTCTTAAATAACAACAACGTCTTGCAAGGTGTGCTGGTTTGAATCTATGATGTCCCCCACAAAAGTCATGCTCTTTAATACAATCTTGTGGGGGCAGAGTTATTAGTCTTTTGATTAGGGTGGGATATTGATTAGGTTGTTTCCATGGAGGTGTGACTGCACTAGTCCACAGGTCATTTAAGAGAGCTCATGGAGAGAAGGAGCTCAGAGAAGCTGAGACACATTTTGGAGAGAAACTAGATACACAATCCAGAGTTTTCCCCCTAGAGAAGTTAAGAGCCAACACAGACCCAGATGTTTGGAGACACTGGGAGATGCAGACAGAAGGACATCTGAAGATGCTAAGTTAAGAGATGAAGCCCAGAGTTTGCCCTGGAGAAGCTGAGAGAGGACTCCCAGACGCTTAGAGAGAAACACCCTGGGAGAACAAGCAAAGATGCACAGGAGCTGAGAGAGAGAGAAGCTAAGAAAGACAGAAGCCCAGAGACATCTTGGAGAAAGCCATCTTGAAACCAGAATCTGGAAGCCAATGACCAGCAGACGTCAGCCACGTGCCTTCCCAGCTGACAGAGGTGTTCCGGATGCCATCAGCCGTCCTTCAGTGAAGGTATCCTCTTATTGATGCCTTAGTTTGTACACTTTTATGGCCTTAGCACTGTAAATCTGTAACCTAATAAATCCCCTTTGTAAAAGCCAATCCATTTCTGGTACTTTGCATAATGGCAGTCCCAGCAAACCAGAACACAGGGTTTGAAATATACACAAAGGGTTGTTGATTTGTGGTTGTGGTTTTATGTGGAAAACTATACATATAAAACTTTTATGAAGATTTTGCATTATTTGGGGAGTGAAAGTACATTTTAAGGTAGACTGTAGTAAGTCAAGGATACAGGGTTTTCCTCTGGGGTAACCACTAAAAATATAATAAATACTGCATAACCAACAAACTAATTGAAGAGAAAAATGAAATTAGAAATACTTGATTAATTCAAAAGAAAACAAAGGAGAAACATGAAACAAAGAACAGAAGGGGGAAATACAAAACAAATATCAAAATATAGACTAATATAATTATTAGCAATTATATTAAATGCACTAAATACCCAATTAAAAGGCAAAGATTGACAGACTGGAGTTAACAACAATAGCTAAATGCTATTCACAAGAGACACCTCTTAAATAAGAGATCACAGAAAGAGTCAAAGGAAAAGATTAGATTAAGGTACACTACATGAATACACTACAAAAGAAAGCTGTAGTAGCTATAGTAATATCAAAATAGATTTTAAGACATATTTTCAGAGATACAAAGAAATATTTATAATAAAATTATTATTCCCAAGGAAGCTAACACAATTCTTAATTTGCATGTACCTAATATCAGAACTTCAAAAATATAAAGCAAGTTAACAGAATTAAAAGAAAAAATGAATCTACACTCATAGTTGAAGATCCTAACAAAAAGGATAAAAAATGACTCGAACAAGAAACCAACCTCATCTAATTGACCCTTATAAAACATTACATCAAATCACTGCAGAATACACATGCTTTTCAAATGTATAAGAAATATTTACCAAAATAGAACATATGCTTGGCCATAAAGTCAGTCTCAACAAATTTCAAAGATCTGAAATCACTGAATGTTCTCTACCCACAGTGGAACCAAACTACAAATCAGTAACCAAGATAACTAGAAAATTCCCCAAATGTTTGGAAATTAAGCAACAAGTTTTTAAATAATCCATGGGTTGAAAATGTTACAATGGGAATCAGAAAATATTTTAACTGAATAATAATGAAAATGCAACATATCAAAACTTATAGGATGCAGCTAAAGCAGTCAAGAGTGAAGTGTATAGCTTTAAATACATATGGTAGAAAAAAAACTACAACTCAATTGTCTAAGCTTCCATCTCAAAAGGCTATAAAAGGAAAATCACCCGAACCCAAAGAAAGCATGAAGAAGGAAATTATAAAGAGTTGTTCCAGTTTGCTAATGCTGCCATTATGCAAAATAGCAGAAATGGATTGGCTTTTATAAAGGGATTTATTAAGTTATATAGTTACAGTCTTAAGCCCATCAAGTGTTCACAGTAAAGCGCCAACAATCGGGTACCTTCACTGGAGAAAGGCCATTGGCATCCAGAAAACCTGTTAGCTGGCAAGGCACGTGGCTGGCATCTGCTCTGGAGTTCTGGTTTCAAAATGTCTTTCTCCCAGGACGTTCCTCTCTAGGCATCTGAGGGTGTTCTCTTAGTTTCTCCCAGGCAGACTCTGGACTAGCAAATGTCTACTTTCAACTGCCGTCTCCAAAAGGTGTCTCTGAGCTGCAGCCAACTTCAGGGGTCCGCAACCCCAAGTATCTCTGAGCTAAGCCAGCCAGCATCTGGGCCTGTGCCAGTGTTTTTTGCTTTTTTTTAAATTAAATTCAGTTTTATTGAGATATATTCACATACCATACAATCATCCATGGTGTACAATCAGCTGTTCACAGTACCATCATATAGTTATGCATTCATCACCCCAATCTATTTTTTAATTCAGTTTTACTGAGATATATTCATGTCATACAGTAATCCACTGTGTACAATCAACTGTTCACAGTACCATCATATAGTTATGCATTCATCACCCCAATCTATTTTTGAACATTTTCCTTACACCAGAAAGAATCAGAGTAAGAATAAAAAATTAAAGTAAAAAAAGAACACCCAAATCATCCCCCCACCCCACCCCAATTTTTAATTTAGTTTTTGTCCCCATTTTTCTACTCATTCATCCATACACTGGGTAAAAGGAGTGTGACCCTTGTAAGCTACATTGTTATACAATCATCTTCATGAGTCAAGGCTACTGGGTTGGAGTTTTGATAATTTCAGGTATTTACTTCTATTCCAATACATTAAAACTTAAAAAGCTTTATCTATATAGTGTGTATATAGATATATAGTGTGTAAGAATGCCCACCAAGGTGACCTCTTGACTCCATTTGAAATCTCTCGGCCAGTGAAACTTTATTTTTTTTCATTTCACATCCACCTTTTGGTCAAGAAGATGTTCTCAATCCCACGATGCCGGGTCCAGATTCATCCCCAGGAGTCATATCCTGCATTGTCAAGGAGATTTACACCCCTGGGAGTCAGGTCCCATGCAGGGGGGAGGGCAGTGAGATCACCTGCCAAGGTGGCTTAGTTAGAGAGAAAGAGAGGGCCACAACTGAGCAACAAAGAGGCACTCACTCAGGGGGAGACCTTGGTGAGCTAGTGGTTTTAAAGAACTCCAGCTAACAAATCAAGACCCACGCTGAATGGGCGGGGCCGCACCTCCATGGAAATAATCTAATCAAATTTTCACTTACAGTTGGATGAGTCACATCTACATGAAAACAACCTAATCCCAATATCCCACAAGATTGGATTAAAGGATCATGGCCTTTTATTGAGGGACATAATATATTCAAACCGGCACAGGAGTAATCAAAGAGAAAATACACATATACTAGACAAATTCCTAAAACCAAAAGTTGGGTTCTATGAAAAGATTAATAAAGTATTGATAAACTATCAAGACTGAATTTAAAAAAATGCCAATATCAAGGATGATAGACATGCAGTAGTCATTGAAATAATTATGTCAATAAACTTGAAATTTTTGAAGAAAAGGACACAATACTTTCAATAAAAAACTTAAAACTGACACGAGAAGAAACAGAAAACGGGAACAGTCATGTATTTAAGCAGGGATCTGTAAAGGGCCACATAGTAAATATCTTAGGCTTCGTGGGGCAGTCTTCTCCACAACTATTCAACAATGCCACTGTAGCACAAAAAGAGTCAAAGACAATAAGCTAATGAACGACTGTGGTTGTGTGTCATAAAACTTTATTTACAAAAGCAAACAGTGGGTTGGATTTGGCCCAGGGTTGGCTGACTCCTGATACAGAACAGACTAAATATCAAACATTGCTGGTGGGAGTGTGAGTTGGTAGAACCGTTTTGAAAGACTGCACCTATTAAAGCTAAATGTACACCTGCGCCACCCAAGAAAACTTCCAGATTCAAAAGTAGAAAGGATGAGGGATCAGACTGGCATTGGACCTCTCCAGGACAACACTGGAAACTGCTGTGAGAGTAAACAATGACATTTCAGATGTGCAAGGTCTCAAAAAATTGACCTTCCACTTGTCTCCACAGGAAACTCCTCGGAAGATATGTGTCATCGAAATAAGGGAGTCAACTAAGAAAAATAAAGACTTGGACCCAAAAAACTGGGTCTGCAAGACAGGAGAAGGGCAAAGTACTAGGATGACTAGGCTTGGACTAGAGCAGGACAAACAATGTCAGGAAGGTTTACAGGAAAAATCTAACAAAATCTGATAGCTTTTCTGATGTGCTTGGCACATCAGCAGCTTTTGTGCCTAATTAGTGCTAAGGGCAAAGGAAACTTAGCAGAGGCCATTTTTTACTCCAAGAAAAGTCAAAGTTTTACGAAAAAAAAAAAAAAAAAAAAGAAAAGGAAGAAAAGAGGAAATGCACTGTAATAGCCTGGCTCCCCCCTCCAGGAAAGAGAAGGTACTGGAATGAAGGCGCCATTTAAAGGGACTCCAGCGATATTTATCTGTAATGTTTTATCTTCTCTAGAAGGACAATCCTTTTATGTATTCCTCAGCCCCTTGATTCTGTGTCCACAGATCAGCAGCAACAAATGCTGAGCCCCAGGCCCTAACCAGGACTTACTGAATCAGAATCTGTTTTTTAATAGGAACCCCAGGTGAGCCACATTCACACTGAAGTGTAAAAAGTATCCAGAGAATTCACAACTTATTTTTGAAGTCACCTGTGGATCCTTTTGGAAGCCCTGTTCTCCATCAACAGAAGTAGGCTTTCCAAGAATGGCCAGGGCATCCCTTTCTGTAGAGGGGTCCAGAAACATGTCCCGGCGACCTGCTCACCTGCTGTCAGGGGCCGCATCACGCCCCCCGCCCCCAGGACGGGTTCAAGCCCTAACCCACGGCCCTCGGGCGTGAACCCATCTGTAAATAGATCTTTGCAGATGGTGGTTATTGAGGTGAGGCACATGGAACCGGGATGGAGTCCTGTTAATGCAGTAGGGCTGGAGTTCTTGCAAGTAGAGGAAACTGGACAAGGGAGCAGGATAAAGTAGGAGGCGGATCCCCTGCGCCCGGGGCAGTTTCGAATCGCTGGCAAACCTGGCTCTGCCAACACCCTGATTTTGGACTCCTAGCTTCCAATGCCAAGATGATCTATTCCTGCTTAAGACAACCGCTCTGCGGTGCTTTGTTACCACAGCCCTGGCAAACAGACTCCCTGACTGCATGCACTTAGCGAGGCAGCTTTTGGAGGCTGTTTCTTCCTCTGTACAATGGGGGCTTTTTTGGCAGTACCCGCCCCATTGGTCGACTGTGAAGAGGCTATGGGGCGGCTTTTATGGCACAGTGCCCGGCCTGCAGCGAAGTCACCACACAGGGCTCACACACAGTAGCCCTTGCACGGTGTGGTGGGGACCAGGAAAAGTGCCGAGGCATTCTGGACCCCTTTTCATTCCCTATCCCCCCTTTTAGGGCCTTGGATCAGAACTGTCTTTTTCTGGCGGGACAGACGTAGGGCAGAGGAAGCCACAGCCCCGATTCTGGGCACTGAATTCCTGGCCGCGGACTAGGAGAAATGCCCGAGTAACCTGTGCCTCTCCCCAGCTGCCGCCTCCTGACAAAAGTGATCTGAACCAGTGGCTTCTACAGAGGGCCCAGAGGCCAGAGGGTGTCAGCCTTCGATGTCTGCCATTCAGGAATGGAATTCCTGTCCTCTGGGTGGGGCTGGAGCCCATGGGGTGGGCAGATCTACTCAAACAGGGTCCATCAGAGCTCTGTCTCTTTGGGGTTCACTCAGCTCTGCTGCACCCAGTCCATAGCAAAATCCCACCGCTGGGAAACTGGCAGTCACTCTTGCACACAGCAAAGGATGTCTTTACCACAGATTTCTTTCTACCACCGACTGGCCCATCCACCCAGTCCTCCACTCCCCCATCCCTCCGTCCTGTGCCCCATTCCCCCACCCGTCCATCCAATCCCCCATTCCCCTACCCATCTAGCCACTTGTCCATCCATCCATCCACCCACCCATCCACTCACCCACCCATCTGTGAAATCAGGTTTACTTTCACACCAAACGTTGCTGCCTCCTTCCAAGGAAAGGGCAAAGCATTAAAAGCAGGACTTGAGCCTGAATTCCTGAATTCTCCTCCTTCCTGGCCCTCGGATTTCGGGTGGCATCCTCTCTGTTCCTTCAGAACGCCAGCCTGGTTCACCCTCCCACCCGCAGCCCTATCCTGAGCCCTGGGGGGCCAGCACCAACCACCCCCCTTCCTGGTTGCTGATCTGCTTGGCGGGGGGGGGGCAGATAAGGGCCCCACCCCCACTGCGCCTCACACGTCAACCCCACCCAGGCGCCGAGCACACACAACAGGACGATGCAGACTGCTTTTCCTTCTGTCTTTATGTCACTTTTTTTTCTATAAAACTCCTCCATAATTTCACAATTTAACAAAAAAGTTTAAAATCCAGGATAGAAACGATCCTGTAACTTATTACAAACACGATTCTCCTTATTCCTTTTATCCAGGAGTTGGTCTCGGGCTGATGAATGTCCTGGTTCCTAGTGAGACACGTTCTTCGTCAAGAACCCTTATGGGTGAAAGAAAGGTATTCAATACCTTCTGCTTTCAGGTTTACATTTGTTCAGGAGATAGCAAAACACAGGGATTTGCACAGGGGCAGGAGACTTAACACGAGACACGCAGCAATCACAAAGTGCCAGGCTCTTTCCTATGCAGAGGTGCCCAGTGCCCTCGTGGACCACTGTCAGGCTGCCTGAGGGTGAGGAGCAGCTGGGAATGTGGCCGGTGCTGGCACGTCCCTCGGTGGTCATGGGGCCAGCACTTGGCCCTGGGCAGCTCCAGATGACAGTGGCGGGGGCCCTCTGGCCAGAGGAGGTAACTGAGAAAAGGGTTGGTGCTTCAGAAGGCTCCAGAAATTTCAGGAGGGCCAGAAGGCTCTGCTGAGCTGCCCGTTCCCCAAGGGCATGCTGGAGACCTGGGCCCAGCTCCGGGTGCCCCCCAAGGGGAGGCCAGCTGTGGAGCAGAGCTGTGGGGAGCTCAGAACGGCCCATGGCCCTTCCCAGGAGAGCCCGAGACCTGAGGCTGCAGCCCCCTCTCACGGCCACCCGACTGCCTCTGCGCAGAAGGCCTAGCAGCTTTTGCCTTCTGAGAAGACCACGTTGGGTCAGTTCCTTTTGTCCAATGCTTTAAAGAATTTCCCAAGAAAGGTGACCCACTTTAGAGTATTGTTGGCCTGTCTGGGGAAGGGCACGGCGACGGCAGGGAGCCTGCCACACAGCCTGCCCTCTCCTAGTACCTGAAGGCAGTGAGGTTGGAAGGAAAACAATGGCCAGGAGTCACCACAGTTCCCTCTGCAAGTTCTCGGCCTGGGACATGGGGCTTTCCCAAGGAAAGGTGGAGTGTGGGGAAGTCTGGAGGCGAGACTCCCCCACAGGGAGTGTTCGGTCTTCCTGACAGGGAATCAGGGCAGGGAAGGGTAACGCGGGAACCCCAAGAGAAGGACAGCTTGGAGGCCCTCCGTTGTCTGAACTCCTAATGTGGAAGAGGAAAGAGACACCTAACAGGTTAAAGAGAAGGTGTGCCCACCTCTGCCACCCAGTCCTCTTCTTCCTGCATCTCGTTCACGGCATGAAAGCCGGGTGGGCCTGGAGGAGGAGCTCTGACTCAGAGTCCAGGAAAGAGAGGCTGATCAAACGGGAACCTGGCCCTCCAGGAACCCTGTCCCAGGTGGCCGGCTCCATCAGGGCTTCTCAGCCCGGGCAGAGTGGGGCAGCCGGATGAGGAATCCGCTGGGAGAAGCTCAGGCGTGTCAGGAGCGAAGTCTCCAGGCTCAGGACAGGCACAGACCGCAGGCGTGGCCGGGCCCGGCCAAAACCAGAGAGGCCACCGGGCCGGCCATACCGCCAGCCAGAGCCCAAGTGTGAGGAGCTGGCTCTGTCCCGAGGCTCCTTGGGAAACTCCACAAACTATCCTATCGTATTTGGCAAAAGCTCATTTGTTCAAAGTTCGAAGACTGGATGAACACAAGGAGTGGAAGAGGATCCTACGGGGGCAGAGGAGGAGCCCCAGGGAACCGGTGCAGCAGTGGCCTCACTGCCGGCCGGGAGGCTGTCCCCAGCATCCGACGCCAGGCTGGCCGGGTGCCAGGAAGTGAAGGGGCTCCCGGTGCCCTAGGGGCTTTCCGTCCCCTCGCTGAGTGTCCCCTGGCTGCCCAGGGCTGGGCCTCCAGCTCCCGGAGTCCCTGAAGGAAGACGCGTTCTTGGAGCCACAATCGGCAGATTCTTCCAGGGCAGGAGGTGCTGGAGACGGCCAACACTTCGAGTGCTTTCGGGGGCCCTAGCTCAGCTTCCGGCCCGACGACAGGAGCAGCAGAGACACCGGAACCCAAGTCCAACCTGACCCCCCCCACCCCCCACCCCCACGTGCCACTGCTGCCACAAAACACACACCCGGAGACACTGGGACACATACAGTGCGTACATATATGTATAACAGAGACCCTACAGCAGAGCCCTCGCACAGTGGGGGCCAACGGGAGAGGGGCTGCTCTCGGCTGACGTGAAGGACAGTGCCGGAGGCTCAGCCTGTCCCCAGCTGGCCATGAGACGTGCAGAGCCTTCGGAGGTCCTGGCGATGGATGTGGTCTGAACCGTCTGAGGTGGCTGTGGCAATGCCCGGCAGCCAGGCCTGGCTGCTCCGAGAGGCCCAGGAGGGAACTGGGCCGCCCGCCCGCCTGCCTGCCACGGGGCCGGACCCGAGGTCAGGCACAGGGCCCACAGCTGTGCACGTTCCTTCCGCTTGGCACTGTCTTCAACACAAACCATTTCCCAAGGGAGGCTGAAGGGCGTGTGGGGGTGCAGCTGGGAGCAGCCATGCCAGCCCGGCCCTCCAGGGCCCCAGGTCCCCCGCCAAGGTGGTGGGGCGGGCAGGGCAGACGCCGACGAGGAAAGTGCAGCTGGCTGTGTGGGCCAAGGACAGGGCGGTCACTAAGGCAGTGCTGAGGGCAGGTGAGTCTAGAGAGAGGACGGACGGTGGGACCGGGGATCCCAGGACCCCAGGGACCCCCAGGGCCCCAGCATCCGGCCCAGGGTCATGTGGCCACCGCCTCCAGGCAGCTCTGCAGCTTGCGCACGGTGCTCTCGTCCAGGGAGAAGAGGTCGAAGTCGAAGGTGGTGTTGGTGACATGGAAGTGACCAGTCTCCTCGATCAGGTTCACGATCTGGAAGGCAGGGACAGGGGCTTCAGGGACCGCGAGGGGGGCCCCAGGGAGAGGAGGGGGTCCAGCCACCGGCTCATTTCCCCAGCGCCCCCATGCCCCAGCCTACCTGCTGCAGCACGTTGCGTTCCCGCAGGGCCATCAGCCTCCGGTGCAGCTCCACCAGCTCGTCCGTGTAGGCCTGGGGCGGACAGGGGCTCAGCCAGGCCGCGAGCTCCCACCCCTCGCCTGCCCCTGCAGGCCAGCTCTGGGCACCATGGGTCCAGACCCCTCCTTGCCCCAGGAGGAGCCATTTCCCAGCCCAAGGGCAGTCTGGACGGAAGGCTCTGGAGCCTCCACTCAGCTGGGCTTGAGTGGACATGCCAGAGATCCCTTCACTGGTGGGGGTGGCCGCTGAGGGGAAAGCTGGGGGGTGCCTCAGGAGCTCCCATCCCACCGCCGTGCCTCCCTGCCCCGCCCCGCGCCCGCACCTTGTCGTAGGTGCCCTTCTTGAGGATCTTCTCAGGCTTGCTGCAGGACTCCGGGCTCCTCCGGCCTGAGGCCTGCAGGAGGAACCTCACTCAGGTTTCTCCTGACCTCTCACCTGCACCTCTCCCCAAACCCTCCCAGGACAGCATGGAGACCCCTAGCAAAGGCCCCGGGCCGGTCCTGCAGGTGGAGGCGGTGGAAGCCACACATCCTGGAAGGCACACACCCACAGGGCCTGAGCAGGGACCGAGAAGGGGCCCCCCAGGCTTACCTTGCTGCTGGGTGGGGGCGGCTTCTGGGAGGGAGGGGGCTCGCGCCCGGGCAGGCAGGAGTCAGCGCTGTTGTCACTCTCACTGTCACTGAAGCTCAGCCTGGACACCAGACACGGGGCTGGTCAGGCCTCCCGGCCCTGCCGCTCAACCGGGCCCCGGCAGTGGCTGGCTCGGGGTCCTGGGCTGTCACCTGAGGGAGCCCGCCCTGAGTGCCAGAGGGCAGGAAGGCCAGGCCCACACCCCCCTCAACTTCCGGAGACCAACATCACTTAACTCTAGGCACCTACCGCTGACTTAAAAAAAGAAATAAATGTGCTGATGCAGCCTTCAAAGGAAAAAGGGGAGCAAGAGCACGGAGCTGGCGGCAGGAGGCCACCGCGAAGCCGATAGGGTTCCACGGTCGTGCTGGAGCTGGGCGCCAAACCCTACCCATGCTCTGCCGGCATGGCTGGCTGCAGAGGGCCCGCTCTTCACCTCCAAGCTCTCCCATCCGACCCCGACCCCCGCGGGCACAGGCCTCCGGCGAGCACGCTGCCCACCCTGACCGGACCCCAACTCCGACCTGGGAGCCACCCCCAACCCCCTCAGTGAGAGAAGCAGACGGGACAGCACCACATGGTGCTCAGGGGGCTGCCTGGCTGCCGGGATGCGGGCGTCGTGGGAGGCCAGAGCTTGACCATGGACGGAGTGTGTGCAAACCCATCCAGCCTGAAGCCAATAGCCTCTCCCTGACGGTCACATGCCTCATGATCTCAGCCTCGACTAGAGGAGCTGGTCCCCTTCTTTTGGTTTTCTCCACGATCTCTTGCAGCACCTCGAGAGGGTGCACAGACAGCAAACTTCTCTCAGGCCCCCTTCCCCTGCCCCCCCGATGCCCCAGATCAGCATCTGCTCCTGGGATCCCTGTTCCGTCAGGGACATTTTGGGCTCAAACCAGCACTGAGGTGCCCTGAGAACTGCTACTTCACAACACATCGAGAACACGGAAGGTTCCACCTCTTTCTTCCTTGTCTCCCAAATAACAGTTTCCCTTCTGAGCCGAAGCTCCAGAAAGCACTACAAGGCCGTGGCAAGAACCACAGCCAGGCCACGTCTCTACTCGGCTGGTCTTGAGCCGTGAAACAGACACTGCTCTCGACTGCTCTTGTTCTCCTTACATCACCTTCTCCCACCTCAAGCGTTATGCTCTGGGGCTCCTACTCTCTTGGGGCCTGAGAGCTCCATTCTCTCCCTTCGACTTCTCTGGCTACAGATCACATCCAGAAAGCCCAAGGTAGCCACATCTGATGCTCCCTGCCCTGGTGGCGCCTGGAGGGGGTCTTCCTGCACTCACAATTCGCTCCTCCCTGCTCCCCGCGGTCAACGGGGGACAGCCGGGGCCTCTCTTGGGAGCCACCAACATGAGCTGGGGCTTCGCATCTCTCTGCCTGGCTGGCGCCTGGCTGGCAAATGCCAGCCCACCAGGGGCAGCCGTGACTCCCCCGCCAGGGCCCTTGCGCCCCTCCCTGGTGACGCTGGTCAGAGAAGGTGCTGCAGCCCCCGCCCTGAGGAGAGCACACTCACCGCTGTGCTTCTCTGCACTGCTGGAGGAACCTTCCAGAATAGGCCCTGAGTCTTACCCACTTTAACTTCTCCTGACTGCGAGCAGAAGCCGATATGGACGGTGACCAGCACCGATGGGGTGACGAGCCTCTGCTGGGAATCCTGTCCTAGGAGTCTTCCTCCCTGCCTCCTCCCTGTGCCCAGGGGCGAGGCTGTGTCTGGCTGCAGGTGGAGCGTGCCGGCCTGTGGGGAGCTTTTCCACAGCCGGAGCTCTCGGGGTGTTGGTTTACACAAACTCCCGCAACACCAAGCACCTTGCGGTGTTCCGGTGGGCCAGGCACAGCCCACGTGCTCCCCATGCCCTTCCTGTGGTCATTTCTCCTCCCCAAAGAGGCCGATGCAGTGACCCCCGCCCCCCGCACACCTAAAGAAGAGCTGTGAGGCATAGAGGCCCGGGAGAGGGGCAGGGGGTCCTGAGCCTGTCCATCCCACGACTGCTCCCCCCTCTTCTCCCGGTGGTGCCCTCCCTGCCCAGGCCCTCCCCGCTGCCCCATGTGCTGGGCAGAGCCAACCGTGAGGTGGGAACTGTCCAAGGACCTGGTCATCCACAGGATACTGTACACTGCCCTCCCCAGGCCAGTGGGCAGCCAAAGCTATTCCCCACTCCATGGGGTCTGCAGGCCTCACAACGGGGTCCTCAGCTTGTTCTCACTCCCTGCCCCCCACCACACACAGGGAAGAGCTAACAGGCTCCCAGGCCTGAGAGCAGGGGCCCAGCTTGCTCCCATCTCAGGCCGCACACCAGCACCAGCCCCTGGCCACTGGGCTTGGCCGCGCTCTCAGCCCCTCCTTCCGGATGGCGAGTGAACTCGCTCTGTGGACATCCCACCCCTCCCTGCCAGGCTGCCCACACCTGCCCATGACAGTACCCAAAGAAACCACCTGAAGATCCTTGGGGCCCCCAGAGAGGAACACATAACCCAGGCCCACCCCCGTGTCCAGGCTGGGCTGAGGCCGCCTGGGGACCCTACAACATCCAGCCTCCTCAGGCACCCCCTATCCGCCCAGGCCCTAACACCTGACCCCGACCGCCCCCCAAGGGACGCTGTGGTCCTGGCATCCCACCTCCGGCTGGCTGGAGGATCTCTCTCTGCCCCAGCTGGGCCAGCAGCTCTGGGTCCCTGTGCCAAACAGCAGGCCCATCCACGCAGCACATGAAAGGCTGCCCTGGGCCTCCCACGGCGTCCCCCCTCCCCGCGGGTCGGTCACCTGGAATCCCGCCCGGGGTTCGTCTTGACTGCAGCCTCCTCGCCCGACGATGAGTCGTCCTCGTCGGACTCCTCGGACTGCAGGTCCTCCACCATGGAGCGCAGGGGCCCTGGAGGGCAGAGGGGGGAGGGCTGAGGCTCGGCTGATCCCTGCAGGGTCAGCAAGGACCCCCCACGACCCCCAGGGGCACTCACGGAAGCCTGCCTGGGAGGCCTCCACCAGATGGGCCCCGGGGGTCTCCAAGGACCGACTGCCACCCAAACACACCTTTCCTAAGTGCCCAGGGCTCCCCGGGCTCCCCTCCCCGGCCCCCCTACCTTCCTGACCCTGCCCACAGGCCTCCGGGCCCTGGCCCGCAGCAGAACCACAGGGGCCCTCCATTGCCAACAGTGAGGGAGACAGCCTTCCTCCACTCCCGGGCGCCGACATCATGGGCTCTACCCAGAGCCCGGGACCAGCCAGCCTCAGCCACAGAGGGAGAGGACGCTGGAGCCCGGGGCTCAGAGGCACTGCCTGGGAGGCCCTCCTGGGCCGGGGGTGGCCGCTGCTGGGCCCCAGAGGACCCCCGCCCGCCCAGCGCCCAACCCCCGCCTGCCCACGCCCTCGGTAACCCCCGCTGCTGCTCCCAGCCCACCGTCCTCCCCTTTCTCCAGAGGCACACAGTTCCAGTCCCCTACAGACGGCATCTTGGTTTATATTCCTGTTGCCAAGGCAACAGAGGGACACAAAGCCCTCAATTACCTTGGTCACGTGACGCCGCTTCAGCAGGTTCCCCTCCCTTCCCAAGCGATAAGAACCCTTGGCGAGAGTGTGGGCTTCAAGGACCCCATCCCCCAGGCGCCCCTGGTGACTGTGCCTCTGAATTCCAGGCCACCCGCCCCCATCTGTGCTCCCCTTCCCCTGCTTTTAAAAGGGTTCCAGGCTGCAAGGAGAGAAGGCTCTCGTTCCAACCCACTGGAAGAAACGCTTCCAGTCTGAGGGCCAGTGGGTGAGCAGGTGGCAGCCGGAGCTGCTCTCCCAGCTGCCCGTCCTCCAGAGCTAGGGGGACTGTCGCCCCCCGCCTCGCGTAGGGAGAAGGCAGAACCGCCCTGGGCCCGCGCCAGCCACACCCCCAGGGGCAGCCAGTGGGCCTCGTGGGGGGAGCTGGAGAGGAGGGTGCACAGCAGTTGGCAAGACCCAAGTGAGCAAGGGGGTTCCTTTGTACCCCCACCCACCAGCGCCAGCCCTGCCCTGGAGCCCGTGGGTCCCGAGGGATCAGGGGCAGATGCCAGGGTGGCAGCCAGAGGACCGGCCACTGCAGAACCGCCCAAGTCAGGTGCGCCCTTGACCCCCCAGCCCCCCACTGCGACCCCGTGACCCGCTGAGGTCAGTGAGCTTTCACGGTGGTGGCGGTGTGCAGCTTCCACACTTGGGGTGTGCTGCGCTCGCGGCCGGAACTCGGGCGTGGACTCCACCCACATGCGAGACCCTCCTGCAGGAAGTCACTCCCGGGCCTCTGACCCGGTAACAGAGCCGGGAGCCCACTGGCCCAGGACCGGCAGGCAGCCGCCCTCCCCAGGCCCACTGCGTCCAGGACGGCGAGTGCTGCCCGGAAAGGCAGCGTCTGTCTCGCGCAGTGTCTGCCCTCCCTGTGTAACACACCTTGACTGTGGTTCTGAGACGGCTCGAAGTCCGAGTCTGAACTGGAGTCTGAGCTGGAGCTGGAGTTGGAAGGGCTCGACTGGGCAGACTTCACCCGCCGGGCCGGGGTGGGAGAGGGAAGAGAAAGAAACAAGAGTCTTTCAATCCAAAAGAAAGGAGGGGGTGACTGCGCCCCCACGCCAGCAGACAGGAGGTGCCCCTGGAAGGAGGGGTGCCGGGGCACTTGGGCACCACCACATTTAAGACACAACCACCTTCCTCTGCCAACACAGGGACCACCACGTGTCGGGCAGTACCAGGAGGAGCTTCAGCCCAGGCCCCAGCCGCCCCTTCAGCCCAGGCAACGGGGGCCAGGAATGCCATGGTCGCTCATTGGTCCGTGCGCCCGGCCTTCCTCCCGAGGATCCGAGATGGCTGGGGAGGGCCAAGGCTGCTGCAGGGAGCAGCAGGACAGTCTGGAACGGGAAAGCTAGGTGCAGAGACCCAGGCCTGTCCTGTCACTCAGGGATGGCAAACGGCCAGCTCCCTGCCTGTGGTACTTTCACCCCTCGGCAACCCGAGGTGCCGATGAGCAGGGGAGACGTGTGCGTGTGCACCCTCGTGTGTGAGCGTGTGTGTCCATGTGCACAGCACCTGGCGGGCACCATGGATCTGAGCAGCTGCTCCCACCCTTGCCTGGAGATTGTCACATCCTTCCCTCTTCTTCCTGTAGCCTGGCCCGGCCACCCAGGGACAGCGAAAGCCCAAACAACTGAGACTAGGCAGCCCCCAGGATGTCAGGGGGACAGAGAGAGGGAGAGGATGTGGGCCGCTCCGCAAGGTGTGCGGTAACGAGAGGAGCAGGGCCCAGGCTCGGAAGGGCAGAGGGTGGGAGGCCACGGACCTGGAAGCTGGTACCAAGTCGCCATTGGTCACGTCCAGCCCTCCCACCCAGGGGCCCTCCCACCCAGGGGACCTGCCTGGCCCAGCCACGCAGACCCAGCATGTGCCCCGGCCAACAGCCCTGGGAAGGGAGCCTCCTCGGCTCGTGGGCTCAGAAGACTCCCTGTGAGTCCCTCAGCCCCTCCCCCGTCTCTGGGGTGAGGGCAGCCCCCACCCCACAGAAGTGGACCCGGAAGGCACACATCTCCCCTCACTCCTTGAGTCCAGAGAACTCGGACTCGGAGACAACAGGTCGGGCTGCCTGAGGGGAAAATACTTGGGGCCTGCAGAGTTAAAGCCCCCCACCCCACCCCGCAGAGCTTCCCCAGGCCTAACCCTGCTGGCCCCCACCCACCAGATGGGCCCTGCTGACACCCACTCACCACCTTCACTCGGGGTTTTCATCAGCCCCTGGGGGCCCCGGGGGGTGTCCTGCCCTCCAGCACGCCCACGTCTCGGCAACCCCGGCCGGCCTGCACCCACGTGGCTCCTCCTACACACGGCCCCCAGTTCCTACCCTTGGGGCCAGGGCCAGCCCCGTCTATCTCGCCAGCTGGCCTTGATTCTTTGGCCCACATGAGCCCCGTGTGAAGGGTCAGTTTCCCCATCAGCAGAAGAGCTGCCTGCCAGCGTCTGCTGAGCGTGTGCGCCTCAGCTACCAGCACGCGTGCCTGCCCTGCTTCCCAACCCGGGCAAAGCATCTGGAGAGAACTATCGGGGCGATTCTGCTGCAAAGCTGACAGGAAACAGCAGGGCCGAGCAGGAACCCGACGGGGTAGCCATGTTGCCAGGCAGTGCCCCCCCCTGGTGGGAGGTGGCCAGGATGAGAGCGCTCCCCCAGCTCGGGAACCTCCCATACACGCTCACGGGGTGGGGGGGGGGGACCTGCGGAGGCCAGTCGGCACGTGGGGCTCAGGAGGACAGCAGCTAGGCTCCCAGGGGGGACAGCCGCTGAACCTGACGGGAGGAGACGGCGGAGAGCCTCTGGGACGCACCTGTTCCCTTTCCTTCCACACATACCCAAGCAGCAGGGAAGAACAGGGTCTGAAATGGTTTCAGCCCCCAAAGCCTTAAGACGGTGGGAGACAAAAGCCACCAGGGGGTCACGAGAGCCCCGAGTGTGCTGCTGATACGTGCTAGGGCCGTGTCCAGGGGAGGGGAAGGGGCCCACTGTGCTCTGGTCCCAGCACTCCGAGGCCGTGATCCCACAGGGCTGACTCAGGAAGCCCCGGGCCACACACAGACAGCGCCCTCGGGGGCCGCAGAGCAGCAGCGGAGGCGGCTGGGAGGACAGCCTGGGACGCAGGGGACCCAGCGTGGTCGGGCCGCCCCGTCCAGCAACGGCAGAGCTTCCTCATGGCGGAGCCGACTCCACGCCTGCTCAGGAAGCCCTCGCTCAGCGGACGGTCAGCACGGTGCCCTGGTGCCGGAGAGGGGCCAACGGGCAGTGCCGGGAGCCGCCCGCCACCCTGCTGGCAGCCCAGGGCTCAGGCCCGCAGGACCTTCCAGAGTCTCGGCACAGGACGCGCCTCCTGGGCAGGAAGACCCACTGGCTTCCTCAAGCAGCTTCAGGACTCGGCGCCCCAGGCCACCTGAGACACAACACCCACCCCCTCGGCACGCCCCCTCCGTCCCACAGCCACGTGGAGGGAAGCTGCCCACACGATCACAGCAGGACACGCAGCAGCGCCCGGGACAGCGTGGGCACGGACAGGACAGGACCGCACAGCCCCGAGTCCCGCCCTCCTTCCCCACAGGGAGGCCTCTGCCCGATGCCACACACGCCCAGCCCTGGCAGAGGAACGTCCGGCCTGCAGGAAGCTGGTCCAGGCGCCTGGCCCAGGGATGCTGCGGTGGGAAGGAGGGTGGCGGCACCCAAGGGAGCTGGGGGCTGCCCACGAGGAGGAGACAGAGCTTGGGGGCCTGCGAGGTGCGTGAAGGACTGCTGACACCAAGGGGGCATGCAGATGGCCCGGGATTTCTGGAAGACAGTTCCAGGCTGCAGCCACACCCAGGTTCTCTGTGTCCTAAGGCGGCCCCTGGCTTGTGCGGAGCACGGGGCGCACAGGGTCATCAGCCCCACGTGTGTTTACAGAGCAATGGGGAGGACTGGGCCCAAGAACCTGCAACATCTGGCCCCAGCCAGCACCTCCTGCGAGCTGCCCCCAGGAGCTACCTGCTGCCCACATCAGCAATACTTCCGAGGCAAACGCAAACCATGCCTGGGGTCTTTGGAAATGGCTTTCAAAAGGTCCCCTTGAGCTCCAAACAGCATCCCTGGAGGCAGAGTGTCACCCTGAGGGAGGGCAACCGAGGATCTGGGAAGAGCACAAGGCCTTTCAGGCCCAGGGCTGTTGAGGCAGGTGAGGGACCCAATCGCTTAGTCGCGCTCTCATTCACACATTCCGGCGGCCATTCCCTGAACCCAATGCCAAACACCGGGCTCCAGCCAGCAGCACCCTCCGAGCCCCACGTGAGGATGGGCTCCACGGTGCAGGGGCTGTAGACTGTTCCAGGGCTCACGTCATCCCTTGAGGGTGATCTTCCGAGCCCCTGGAAATGCTGCTGCAAAATGCATCTGGGGTCCCTCATGGCACCAGGACATGCTCCGAGAGGATCTCCAACGCCCAGAACACGCGTCCTGCTGATTTCACAGGGCCACACTGTGTGCAGTGGCCATGAGAGGGGGTACAGGATGATGCCTCTGCCCCAGTGGCCATCTGGGAGGCAGCCAGGAAGCTTGGCTGCCATCATAGACCCCTGAAAAGGGACCTGAGGGGGCCTTGTCCTCCGCCTCCAGCTGCTCTGCAAACTCCTTGGGTTCACCCAGGGCCTCCCGGGTCACAGAGGTTGTAAGCTCCTCGCTGGGCTTACTGTGCAGCGCCACCCTGACCCAGAGCGGCCACCGAGCCCCCGGTCCACATCCTGCCCCAAGGAAGAGCGCGCTGGGCCTCGGGCCCCAGCCACCATGCCTTCCCACACCATGAACAACCTCGCTCAGTAACTCACCAGTCACTACCTCCACTGAGCTCCCATGCACAGGCCTCATCACCCCATCGACAGAAGGGGAAACTGAGGCTTGGTGAGGCGCAGGGGCTGGCTCGACACCACGAGGCGCGAGTGCAAGCAGCTGGCAGGACTAAAGCCTGGGCCTGGACTGCAGACCCGGCCTCCGCCCACCGCCTGCTGGTGCCCCCTGACCCCCCACCCCAGGCAGACGGGTCTGGACGGGAAGAGGGGCGGCGGGGGTGGGAAGGTGCCGCCTCACCTCAGACTTGAAGGAGGCCTCGTCCTCCGAGTTGGACTCCTCCACCTCCAGCGGCCTTTTCACCTCCTTGGGCTCGCTCTCGGCCTTGACCTTCTCCCCTTTGGTGCTGCCTTTGTCCTTGGCCGGCTTTTTGTCCGAGAAGGAGGAAGACGAGGTGCGGGGCGAGGTGCCCGGGGCGCCCCGGGATCCTTTGGAGCTACTGCTCTTCTTGGGCTTTTTGGCGCTGGGCTTTGGCGAGTCCGCGGCGGCGGGCCGCTTGCTGGAAGACTTGGGTGGGGGCGGCGGCGGGGGCCCCCCTTTGGGGGACATGCTCTCCAGTTTGGTCTCCTTCAGGGCCATCTTGGGCTCCTTGAATGCGGCCTTGGGCGGTGGTGCCTTCTCCTCCTTGGGCGGCCGGCCCTCGCCCAGCTTCCGGGAGGCGTCCTTGGAGGGCCTGGCCTGCTCGCGCTCTGGCTCCCGGGAGGCACTCTTGCTCTCCGAGTCCTTGCGGGGCCGCTCCCGGGGCTCCTTGGCCGCCTTGTGGGGCTTGGCGGCCTTGGTGCTCTCCTTGTTGGCGTCCTGAAAGGCGGGGGGCGGGAGGAGGGGAGAGACAAGGTCACACGGCAGCCTGGGTCGCCCGGCTCCGCCACCCCCACCCCCTACAAAGTATAATCCACCTGATTCACTCAGCTAGAGAAAATCTTCCACAAAGCCAAAAAGTAAGGCAGCAGGTGAGAGATTTAAATGGAGCTGTCCCTTTAAACTACTAGGAAGTGTCAGCCGGTCCCAGGAGAGCGCAGGCTAAGATTCCCCGCGGAATTGAGCTGACATTCCCTGAGGGATTCAAGAAAAGCACACGGTGAGTCAGGCACCAGAACGCCGAGCCCCCTCTGCCCGCTCCCGCTCTGACACCTTGGCGGCTTCTCCGGGGCCACGAGAATCGAGGCTGCACCCGGACCGGAGGCCCCCCAGGGCTCAGGCCTCCCCTCCTCTCCAGCCCCCACTCAGACCCCCACGTACCTGAGCTCCTCCTGCCTGTCATGTCACCTTGGGCCTTCTGCCCCCAGCCCCCACCAGTCCCTCTTCTCCACGTCTCCCCCAGCCCCGTCCCAGCCTCCCTCTCCGCCGACGTGCTCCTGGGTCGAGCGGTGCATGGGATCTGCACGGTCAGCATTTATCAAGTGCCGACTGGGGCCCGGGGGACACGGAGAACAAACAGTCTCGGGACCTAGCTGAACTGAAATCACCTGGGCAGCTTATCTAGAAAAATACGGAATCCCCGAGTCTCCACTGTGCACATCCAGGGGGCTCGGGGTGGAGCCTGGACTCCAGGGTGGACCAGCCAGCTTTGCGAAGTTCTGGCTGGGGACAGAGAGGGACAGAGGCAGAGAGTGGCCCTGCACCGGGTGCCAGCCACACACTTGGGGGGCACACCCTGGCTCTGGGCCCACTTGCCAATGGGAGCATGGGCGGGTGCCTCTAGCCCTCTGCACATGGGCTGCCTCTATTCGCAAGCTGCTGTCCTATCTCCCCCCACAGCCACGCTCCCTGCAGGCAGGAGTATCATGCCACTGTGGGGCGCTTCCCTGTCCACACCCCAGAACCCCACAACTCCGGGGGCTGCTGAACAGGTGTCTGCTGACTTGAGCTGCCGGCGGCTCCTTGCCCCAGCTCGGGGAGGGGTGGCGGTAGGCCAGCCCGGAAGCTCTCTGCATGGAAGCTCCCCTGGCCTCGTGGGCAAGGACCCCCCCCGCCAGAGGTCTGGTCCAGAGGGGGCCCCCACCACCCTGGTGGGGCGCCTTGGAGCAGCTGTGAGCATTGGGAAGAAAGGAAGCAGAGAAACTTTATCTGACCCAGACCCCAACCCATGGAAGCTACTGCACACCTGAGGAAAGGATGGGTGTGGATTAGCCACCTGGACGCCTAGCGGCAGGGTGCCTTCCCCACTTGCCTCCAGGCCACCTGAGAGCCAGGAAGGAAATCCTCTGGGCAGAGGCCTGTGGGGCAGACGGTGCAGCCCCGACAATCTCCGTTTGCCTTCTTGCAAGACAAAGCCACAGTCCCCACAGCAATGTGAAGAAACTTAAGAGACAGCTCACGGGGCCTTAGTGTGACCTGGTCAGCCACCACACCTGGCCAGCTCTTTGGTCACCAGGTGTACATCTGATGGGGTGGTGGGAAATGGGTTCCAAAACACCCTCTGAAGGCGCACAGCCCCTGGGGGCCACCCTCCCCTGCAAGCTGCTCACCGAGGAGTGGCGAGAAGGGGAGAAGCAGCAGTGGCTGCCATGTGCAATGCCCGGGCCCAGCCCCTGCCCCCTGGGCCAGCCTCGCACCCACGAGGGGCTGCCAGTGGCCTCGCCGTTCAGCTGATCCCCAATGCCACTCCGGCACTGCCAGACGGGAGGAGCCTCCAGAGCAGCAGTTCCTAACCTGTGCGTCCGCACATGTCCAAGTCCATGGGCTCTCTGAATCTACGTGCTAAATTCTGAACAAAATGTGGACTTTCCAGGAGTGGAGGAGCCAGTGTGGCCATATTCTCACAGCTGATGCGACCCCCAAATGGCCAAGAACCCATCTTCAAAGGAACATTAACCGGGCCCACCACTTGCCATCGCAGGGAAGACAGAGCACCCTGAAGCTGCAGGCCCCGGGCTAGGGGAGCCCAGGGAGGCAACCCTCTCTCATGGCAGGCCTGGGCAGGGTCGTCAGCCTTGGGCACTTTCGGAGGTTCCTGCTGTCCTCCCAGGTGGCTCCAGGTCCCTGCAAGCCACCCACCCCCTGGTGGGGCTATGAGGAGGGACAGAACCACCCGGGACCACAGCCTGCACTTACTCACCTACGGCTGCAATGGCCAGACCCTCCCAAGTTCCCGGACCCGGGGATTCCAGTGGGAACGCAAGGGGCACCCCCTCCCAGTTCTGCCTACCCAGAGCAAGGCGGAGCAAGAACCAACCTGGGGCAAGAGCCCAGGCCCAGAGGAAGGCCCTCAGCTCGAGGAAGAGGCTGGTTCTCAGGCCAGTCGCCTGCAGGAGGACACAGCAAGGCTAGCAGTTTGGAGGCCCGTGCAGAACCGTGAGCAGAGAAGGACCCTGGCAGGACTTGCCTCGTGCTGCCTGAGAAATCTAAATGGATGCTGCCTAAATCCCACTGCCTGCTGGGGTGGCTGGAGAAGCTTCTGGAACATAACACGGGTGGAGACAGAACGACTCTGCCCATGGTATCCCAAGCCGAGCAGATACACCAGGACGTCTCCCTGGCAAGAGACGCCACGTGCAGCCCCAGCAGACACGGTCCAGCTGGTCATAGAACGTTCTCACCGCCCAGCAGGGAACATCCTTGCTGGGCTGGAGGCGACTTCCAAGTGACACGGATGGAGGAAACAGCAATTCCACTCGCTCTTCCTATTTGCAAGGACTTCCCAAACAGTGTGGGAGGATAAGAGAGAAGTGGCCAAGATCACCAACAAGAACTTTTCCTCCACTGAACCTCCAAGGCTCAGGACAAGACAGGCCAAGCCAGGGTGGGGGAGAGCCCCAGAGCCACGTTCTGTACTTCAAGATTTCGTTGCACACATCTGAGGATTTCAGAGACACGCTGACCTTGCAGTAAGAGCCGGACAGACCTTCCCTGGGTGAACTGGCTCCCTCGCAGGGCTGCTGGCTGGTTACATGAGGCCGTAAGATGCCCGAGCTCTGCCTCTTCCACCTGGCAGGGCCCTAGGTCCCCACACCCACTGGGCAAGTGAAGCAAGTAACAGGCAAAGGTGAGAAGCGGATGGATGGGGGAGTCAGTGACGTAAAGACAAAGGGCTGCTCCGCCGGCCAGATATAACCCATCGCCAGGAAAGGTGGGCTGTGCAGGCAGCTGCACGGGCTGGGAGCGCACGCTTGCGAGTTGACAAGGACACTGCAAGGCCACCCAGAGGACCTTCCAGCTGGCCCTCCAGGCAGCCGCTCTAGGGGCTCAGTGGGAGAGCTCTTGGGGAGGTGGGATGCCGATGCGGCTGGACCACGCTACCACGGTAACACATCCCACCTCTGTGGAATTCAGCTCGCTCACCTGCATCTTCTGCTTTCCACCTGGCCCCTCCCTCAAGAAAGCTTTGTCCCTGCCATGAGCCGTGGCCCAAGAAGCAAAGCCTGGAGCAGCCGAGAGCAGAAGCAGCTCAGCACCTGGCCAGATGGCATCCTGGCTCCGTTCAGGAGACCTGGGAAGTTGGCGGCCTTCGCCAGTAAGGAAAAAGCCCCATCCAGTGGCCCCTGATTCTCCAAGAATCAGGGTTTCCGTTGTCCAGAGGCCCAGCCCTGGCTCAGGAAGAGGGGGAAAGGACAGGAGAGGGGATACGGCTTCTGGCCTGAAGATGAACAAACCAAGAGCCCATGATTTCTTGGATTATTCCTTGAAATGCTAAGTAAGGGGCAGTGAGCAGCGAGGGGTAGCACAGAGAATTCAAAGAGGAAGACGCCAAGCGAGCAAGTTCCAGATGCGAAAGGCGCAGCTCTGCAGAGGGAGGTGCCCTGTGCCCGGGACCCGCCTCACTAACCTTGGAGCCGTGGGGCGGTTTGGTCTTCTTGGGGTCAGAGAAGGCAGAGAGTGGAATTGTGGGTAACATGGGGTAGTCGGGGCTGGGCCTGGACACCGTTTCTGCTCCTTCGGGCATTACCATCACCTAGTGACAAAGAAGAGACAGACGTTATCCACGAGCGGGCGGCAGGCTGGAGGCCAGCCGGGAGGAGGAAGCAGGCCCTGCAGGAGAAGGAGCGGGAGCGGGACAGAAGACATTCGGAACTTCCTTCCTCAGGAAGGGCAGGAGGGAGAGCTGGAGCACCATCTGCCCAGAAGAACCCAAGGCCTCTCCTCTGCTGAGAGCAAGGGGGACTTGTCTTCCGGTGCTGAGTGCTCGGAGAGAAGCAGGCTGGTAGCAGAGAGCGAAGGCCAGGCCAAGCTGGCTGGACCTGGGCCCACACCCAGCACTCCGGACGGACGGGAGGGCAGGAAGACTGCCGCGAGGGTGCCAAGGAGTCCAAGAAGGTATTGGTGGCCAAAATCTGACCAAGACACTGGGATTAGAAAGGACCGAAGCAGAGCTTGGAAAGGTCAGAAGCGAGCCAGACACCCACAGCAGGTGGTCACACGGCGGAGGAAGCAACTTCTGACGAACTTAAATGGCCTGGGGGGCGAGCCCCCTACTCCACTGTCAGATGGGCGAAGCTGAGAGAAAGGCCGAGCGGGTGGGCAGTGAGGCGAGGGCCACAGCCTGAGGGGGAACCTGCCGCTCCTGGTCAGAAGACCACAGGACGGCAAGGGGACCGTGGCCCTTCCTGGAGATGCACCAGGAGCCCACTTGCCTGACACCTGCTCGAGAGACAGCCTGGGAGCGAGTTCCCAAAACAGCAACCCTGCAAGTTAGCCCTACTGGGCTGTGCCTCAGAAAGAGCCTTCCAGAAGGCAAAAGAGAAATAACAAAAGAAAACGATGGACTTTGAAGACAAGCTTGCAGCTTAGTCGAACAAGCACCTGGAATGCCTGATGGAGCAAACCTTTCATCCAGGGAGCTCTCCGGGATGAGAGGCGTCTGTAATGACGGCTGCGAGGCCGCTGGCTGGAAGGGGAGTGGTGGAAGGACGCAGGCAGGAAGCGGCTCATAAGAGCCTGCCTGACCACAGAATGTGTAACCCTGGCCCTGCCTCAGTGTCCCCAGCTCTCTGAAAACACACCCAGTCGCGTCCTCCCTGGCCTGAGAGCTGGGACGGGGCGCGGAGGTGAGCAGAGGAGGACACGCCTGGAGGCCCGCCCGACCCACCGCCAGGACAGAGGCCCTAGAAGGTTCCTGCTGCTCACCGCCTCCCCTCTCCCCTGTCTTGGTTTTACACCCTGGGCTGACCCTATTTCAGGATCATGTCAGAAGACCAGTGGAAAAACCAAACCAAACCAAACCAAGCAAAGTGAATAAACGCCCTCCACCGAGGGCTGACAGTCAAGTCCCGATCTGCCTGATGGAAACGCAGACCCTCACTTGCCAAAGCAGCCACCAACGCTGGCAATTCAACACCTAGTGGAGCCCAGAACAAGCAACAGTTCCAAGGGGATATTCAGCCGCCTGTCCCAGGGCTGGCCTCCAGCTTTCTAGAAGGGGGGAAGCCCCCAGGCTGGTCACTCCGGAGGCCTCGCCTGGGGAATTACGGAACTAAAACCCACCCCAGCCGGGGGTGGGGGTAAAGGAAGACGTTCTCCCCGACTTACAGATCCATCTGCTCTTCCACTTCAAGTCCTGAAACCAACACAGGCAAGGTGTGGGGTCATCTGTCACCAGATGGCGAACACCGGCCCCGCTGAGGACACGCAGAGCTCCAGGATGCCCCGTGTCCCCCCAGCTGCTGTCCCACGGGGGTCTCCGGCTGCTCCGAGGGCCAATGCAGGCGACTGTGCTGTGCGCCCTGCGAACCCTCAGCCCCAGCAAGCGGGAAAATTCCCGACCCTTGGCCAGCTCAGCAGGGCAGCCCTCTCTGAGGGGGGAAAGCACCCAGGGCGCAGGCAGCTGAGCGGCGGCTGCGGCAACTGGTTTCGGGAGCTGGCCCTGCCTTCCTCCCTCGTGGACTGTCCCCTCACAAACTGGGCGCCAGCCCTTTCCCTCCCACCCTCCCTCCCCACCGCTCCTCATGCCCCGCCCCTCATTTTATAGGTTGGAGTGATGCACGCTGAGCCCCGTCTCCCCAGAGGAAAGCAATGCCAGGCACGGGGAGCCCCTGGTCCTGGGGCTCAGAGTCCCTTGAGGGGTGTTTCTCTGTGTGTTTCCCAAAGGAATGTGACGGCAGACTTCTGGGGGAGACCCAGAAGTATTTGCAGAAATACTTTGGAAACCACTTGGCTGTGAAAATCATGCGGAGAAGCAAAGCTGGGGAGAGCTCCAGAACCTGCCACACACAACCCCTTCCTTGGGTCTTTGGGAACTCCAGGGCAAGGGGACCTCGGTGCCCCCTTTGCTTTCTAGAGAAATCACCGCCACGCCCTCCCATGTCGGTTCCCGCACTCAGCTGCCTCGTGCTGGATCAGACCAGACTCAGCCTTCTTTTTGAGGCCCCTGCAGAACGTCATCACATACTCTACGATGAATGAATATTTATTTGTTTCTAGGTTTACAAAAGACTCCAACTTGTACTAAATGAAGAGGAAAGGCTTGTCCTTTGAGCCCAAAAAATTCAACCCAAACTCCCCATACTCACCTGGGAGGTGGTGCCCCTCTCCCCCCCACACACACACACAGACACGCACATACACACACAGACACGAACATACATACAGAGACACACACACACAGGCACACACACAAGTGGAGACACACAGAAACTCAGGCACGCACACGCGCACAAGTGGAGACACGGACACAGACACACAGGCACACACACACAAGTGGAGACACGGACCCAGACACACAAGCACACACACACGAACAAGTGGAGACATGGACACACACCACACAGGCACGCACACACACATGCGGAGACACACACAGGCACACACACATGCAAAAGCGGACACACGGACATGCACACACAGGCACACACACACACATGCGGAGACACACAGGCAAGCACATGCAAAAGCAGAGACATGGACATGCACACATAGGCACACACACACACACACAGGGATGCACACATGCACAAGCAGAGACATGGACACGCACACACACAGGCATGCCCACACACATGTGGAGACACACACAGGTACGCACACATGCACAAGTGGAGATACAGACATGCACACACATAGGTATGCACACACGCAAAGACACAAACAACACACGCACAGACATGCGCACACGCAGACACAAGGACTTGCACGCGCACACACACACACACACACACACACAGGCATGAGCAAGGCACACTCACGCCCCTGGCCTGACCCCTCCATCACAGGCACTGGCTGTCCCCTCGGCAAAGCTCAGAGACTTCTGAGTGTCTGTGACTGACCTCCGGGGTGCACCTCCCTCCCCACCAACACTCTGGCCCTGCGGCCAGCCCCCTCCTGCTCAGCCAGGGACTCAGGCACCGCAGAGGGATTCCCTGCTGCACAACCTGACGGAAAAACCTGGGTTCCGAGAGCCGATGCCTCATCCGGCCTCCCAAGGACAGGAACCACGGGCCAGGTGTGTCACCGGGAACTCCCTGGAGAGGCCACGAAGGGGGTGCCGGCGCCCAGTGCCGCCTTGCTGAGCTGGTTTGTGCCGACAGGCTGGCCGCAAGCCCGTGCCTCCTGCGGCCCCTTCGCGGAGGAAGATGCTAATTAGCCACAGCCAAGCAGGAAACCGGGAGGTGAGCAGCCCAGGAGTCATGCTGGCCGACGCCGGCCCAGCTCGGGCGTCCAGCTGTACACCACAGAGCGTGGCCCTGCGACCCCGGGGCCTGCGGTACCAGCACCACACGGCCAGGACCCAGGCAGCCACCATGCCCGAGTGGGCCGGCCCCCGGCAGGGAGCGGAGCCGCCCGCTAGGGGCACACTCACCCCGCCAGCCCGCAGCAGCTTCCACCGGAACTCGGTGGTGGGGTTGTTGAAGGTCAGTTTCTCGCAGCGGAGGTGATTCACGGGCGGGTTGCCCTCCAGGTTCAGGAACAGGTCGTAGGTGAAGCAAACCTTCCTTGGCTCCTCCTGGAACAAAGAAAACAAGGAAGTCTGTTTAGAGGGGCAGGGAGGGAGCCGCGGGGAAGGAGGAGGGAAAGGTTCAACCTCAAGGCACCTCCACTCCTTGTCCCCTCAGGCCTTCTCTGCGTCTCTCGTGTGCCTCCTTCTGTTCTGCTGTGAGGATTAAACTGCCTTACTCTCTGCAGAGGCTGGGCGGGGGAGAGGACTCATGATACAGAGAGATGTCGTCCCCAGGGGCAAACAGGAATCCCCCGGGACGGCATGCAGGCCACCTGCTGGGCCCTGGGCCAAGCTCCAGCTGGGCAGCCCCCTCCGTCCTCACAGTGGCCCGTCGATAGATGGAGAAACTGAGGCTCACCGCTAGGAAGTGGTGGCACTAAGCGGGGGTCCCAGCCTCTGAAGCCTGCCATCTTAGTGCCTCGACTCCCACCTCCTTCCCATGCAGACCCCAGATGCAGACCCAGAGCGGACTGCAGGAGTTACGAGGGCACAGAGGAGGATACTCTCTCCATTTCCTGGAGGCCCCCCATCTGTGCCGGGCACCGTTCCAGGCCCCGACACTCCACGAGATGGGGGCTTTCCTCTTGCCAGAGCTGCAGGCAGGATGGGGTGGCACTGTCATGGCACAGCTCTCTGAAAATCTACTGGGCACATGAGCGGCAAGCCCACGGGCGCAGCTTCATGAAAAAGGGCTGTGATTTCCATGGGCAGGGGTCAGGGAGTTCTGGACAGAGGGGGGTTTGCCAGGAAGGAGCTAATTTGCGATGGCTCCTTCTGAGGCCTGGAGGGGCTCAGCAACGTGTTCCCAGGGTCATGTTTTTGTAAAGCTTGGCGAAACAGGATATGTTCATCTTCTTTTTCTTCAAGAGGGCCACCCCCTCCAAATTACATAAACCTCAAGCCCCAAAACACCTAGATCTGCTCCTGGCTCGGGGATTTCTGGATGGCAAGAAACATGGGAACGAAAAGGGGGTGCCGGAGAATCAAACTGTGAGACGCCTCAAATGCTGTGCTGCTGAATTTATTTTAAGTTTTTTCATGCTACGATGGACACAGCTCCGCTTGTGGGCAGCGGCTCTTCCACAAGGGAGCCAAGACGGCTCAGCAGGGGAAGAACAGTCTCTTCAACAACGCCTGCGGGACAACTGGAAAGCCACACGCAAAAGAATAAAATCAGACCCCGACCTCACACTATATACAAAAATTAACTCAAAATGGAGCAAAGACCTAAATGTAAAAGCGGAAGAATAAAATGCTCAGAAGGAAACCCGGGTGCGAACCTGCTCGGCATCAGGTGAGGCACCTGTCTCTCCGAAACACCGAGAGCACAAACAGCAAGAGAAAAATATGTAAGTGGGACTTCATTAAATTAAAAATGTCTGTGCTGCAAAGAACAGTATGAAGAAAATGGAAATATAACCCACAAAGTGGAAGAAAAGATTTGTAAATCATTCACCTCATTTGAGACTTATGTCCAGAATATATAAAGAACTCTTAAAATTCAATGAGAAAAAGAAAACCCAATTAAAAAATGGGCAAAGAATCTGAAGAGAGAAAGATACACAACTGGCCAATATGCACACGAATCGATGCTCAACATCATTAGTCAGTAGGGAAATGCAAATCAAAACCACAATGAGACACTACTTCCCACCCACTAGGGTGGTTACAATTAAAAAGACAATAAAGAATGCTGGAGATGAGGTGGAAAACTGGAATCCTCATATACTGCTGGGAATGTAAAATGGTGCAGTCCCTTTGGAAAACATCTGGCAGTTCATCAAATGTTGAATAGAGTTACCATATGACTCTAATACCACTTCTAGGTATCCGCCAAGAGAAATGAAACCCACATCCACACAGAAACCTGTACACACACGTTCACAGCAGCCTTATTCATAGTACCTTGGAACTGGAAGCAAACCAAGTGCCATCAACAATGCACGGAAAAACAACATGTGGTCTGCCCCAACAATGGAGTATCGTTTGGCTGTAAAAAGGAACGAAGCTACCCAGAAGATCTGAAAGCAGTGACACGAACAGACATCTGCACGCCAATGTTCATAGCAGCATTATTCACAATTGCCAAGAGATGGAAACAACCCAAATGTCCTTCAACAGACGAGTGGATAAATAAAATGTGGTATATACACACGATGGAATACTATGTGGCAGTAAGAAGGAACGATGCTATGAAATATATGACAATTTGGATGAACCTTGAAGACATAATGCTAAGCGAAATAAGCCAGGCACAGAAAGAGAAATATGCTACCACTAATGTGAACACTGTGAAAAATGTAAAATAAATGGTTTACATTGTAGAATGTAGGGGACCTAGCGACAGACTGCAAATAGTGAAGGGGGAATGATAATCTAATAAGAACAGATAAGTTATGGAGGGTAAACAATGTTCTGGGAATGCTCAGGAATGACCAAGGTTTGTTAATTTCTGGGGGGTATGGTATGAACAAGTTCAAAGAAATGTAGTTATTTTAGGTTATCTGTTTTTCCTTTGTTAGGTTATAATTTATTTTTGGGGGGCAGGGTAGGAACATGTTAGAAGCAATGTAGTTATTTTAGGTTATTTATTTTTTCTTATTCCTCTGTATGGTTTTGTTTGAAATGGTTTTTTATAGTTTTTTTTTTTTTTAATTTTTTGATACAGTTAACAAAAAGAGTGAAAAAAAAGTAAATGAACAATGTGGGGAGGAGGGGAATGGAATGTTTTGGATGTTCTTTTCTATTGTAATTTTTATTTTATTTTTTGGAGTAATGAAAATGTTCAAAGATTGGTTGTGGTGATCGATGCATAACCATGAACAACTGATTAAACACTTTGAAGGATTGTATGTTACGTGAATATATCTCAATAAAATTGCATCAAAAAAAAAAAAGGAATGAAGCTCTGGTACATGCTGAACACAGATGAACCTTGAAGACGTCATGCTGAGTGAAATAAGCCAGACACAAAGGGACACACTGTATGATCCCATTTATGCAAAAAGTCCAGAACAGGCACATCCAGAGAGCTAGAAAGTGGAACAGTGGTTGCCAGAGGCTGGGGAAGGGGCTGGGAGTGACTACTGATGGGTACTTCTGTACACTGTACATCACAGATTTCTTTGGGGAGTGATGAATTAGATAGTGGTGATGGTTGCACAAATCCGTGAGTGTACTAAAAACCAATGATCCGTACACGTTAAAAGGGTGAATTTTATGGTAAGGGAATCATATCTCAGTTTTTTTAAATGTTATCCATGGCAGAGACGAATCCAGTAAAGGTTCTGGGTAAGAACGCTGCGCTCCGCAGAGTGAAGGGGAATTCACGACAGATCAGAAAGACGGACAGAAAGGAGAGCAAAGCTCTCACACCCCCACCCAGGCAGCGAACCGGCAGGCGCAGGCCTGTATCACAATCCTGCAGACAGGAGGGAGCGTGCGCCTGGCGAGGGGTGGGCCTCCGTCCCCTACCCCACGGCTGTCAGGGGCTCCGGCTGCTCCTCGCACCGGTGCCTCCAAGACCCCCGCAGCAAGCGACTGGACGTTTTGTCTGAGCGAGCGCCAGACGTTTCCAAGTGCGAGGGAACAGGTGAGGCTTGGGGACGGAAACCCTGATGGCCCCCGCCCATTTCCCTTGGTCACACAGAGCCCACTCCCTCCCTCCCTCCCTCCCTCCCGCAGCCACCTGGCATCAGGTAGCAAGTGAACAGGCCTTTGCAATGCAACAACAGCACCTGTCTTGCTCACGGAACCCCGACTTCTTTGGAGGGAGCCCTACTCTCAGCAGAGTGGGTTTCCATCCCAGCCCCGGTGGGGAGGATCGGTCTAAACCAGACTGCGGAATCCCATTCCCTTGGCCAGTGACTGGTTCAAGGCGGCCAAGGGACCCGGTTTTGGTTAATGAGGGGCAGGAGAGGTCTGCCAGGGAGGGCTTTCCTTCCCAAATCGAAGGAGAAAGGCTCCCCCCCCCACCCCTTCCTCCTGCCTTAACCCCGTAGGCACGATGCCTGGAGGTGCAGCACCACTGGGGTCAGCCACGCAGGGGAGCAGGGGAATCTCAGCAGGGCAGCGGGCCCTGGTGCCACAGAGCAAGGAGCAGACATGGCCTAATGGGGGCAGCAGGGTCATGCCTCAGTGACTCTCCAGGACCCCCGAGAACCCAACACGCTGGACTGAAGAGGGTGCTGGGGAGACCTGGCAGCAGGTGACCCTGGAGCGTAAGGCTGTGGCCACCCGGCCAGAGGCTGAGCCACGTCCTGTAAGGTCAGGAAGGCGATGGCTGGCTCTATCCCAGCAAACGAGCACCGTGTTTTTTTTTGTTGTTGGTTTTTTTTTATTAAATTCAGTTTTACTGAAATACATTCACACACCAAACAATCATCCATGATATACAATCCACTGTCCACAGTACGATAACATAGTTATGCGTTCATTACCACAGTCTATCTCTGAACATTTTCCTTACATCAGAAAGAACCAGAAGAATAAAAAATAAAAGTGAAAAAAAACACCCAAATCATCCCCCCATCCCACCCCATTTGTCCTTTAGTTTTTATCCCCATTCCTCCACTAATCCATACACTAGGTAAAGGGGGTGTGATCCACAAGGTCTTCACAATCACACTGTCACCCCTTGTAATCTACATTATTATATAATTGTCTTCAGGAGTCTAGACTGCTGGGTTGGAGTTTGGTAGTTCAGGTATTTACTTCTAGCTATTCCAATACATTAAAGCCTACAAGGTGTTATCTATATAGTGCATAAGAATGTCCACCAGAGTGACCTCTAGACTCCATTTGGAATCTCTCAGCCACTGAAACTATTTCGTCTCATTTTGCATCCCCCTTTTGTCAAGAAGATACTCTCAGTCCCACGATGCCGGGTCCACATTCATCCCCGGGAGTCATACTCTGCGTTGCCAGGGAGATTTACACCCCTGGGAGTTGGGTCCCACGTAGGGGGGAGGGCAGCGAGTTCACCTGTCGAGATGGCTCAGTTAGAGAGAGAGAGGGCCACATCTGAGCAACAAAGAGGTACTCAGGGGGAGACTCTTAGGCACCATTACATACAACTTTAGACTCTCCTTTGTGGTAATGAGCTTCATAAGGGCAAGTCCCATGCTGGAGGGCTCAGCACATCAAACTGCCAGTCCCAATGTTTGTGACAACATACGCTAGGGGATCAGCATCTTAAAGTTTAGAGATAGGCCTTACACTTCAGGGATAGAGTTAACTGCTGTAAGAGCTTACAATCTAGGGACTATTACAATTATTGGAGCACCGTGTTTTGAAGCGACCTTCAAACCTGGAAGCAGGTCTGAAAACTGGCAAATAAAGAAGGCAGGGTCAATCATTCGTCCTGCCTTTCCTGTCCTGACTACGCCACACATGGGAGGTGAGAGGCCAAGTGTAGAGAGGCGTTCCCCCAACAAACGGAGAAGGAGTTCCAGGATCACCACCTTGCAGCTCCCAAGGGGTCACCAGTCTTGGCACCGACCACTAGCTGCCGCCGACACTGCAAACGGAGACCCCCAGACACGAAGTGCCCACGGACGGAGACCCCACCACATCTGGACTCGCCAGCCTATGGGGGCACACCCACACTGAGAGGAAAGACAAGAACAGAGGACCGGGCCGAAGACATCGTCGGCGACGCTGGACAGCACCAAACGACACGGGGCAACGACCTGTTTCTTCAGCAAATAAATTGCAAAGAATAAAAAAGAAAAGGACAGATGGAGGGAGAAGCTACCAATTCATAGAGGTTTAACAGACCTTCAACAAATCACAATGGGCAGTTCTGCACAAACTGTCCAGGTGCATGATATTAAAGAGTCGGTTTTTAGGGGGCTGATTTTTAAAAGTAGTCCTTATCTTTTAGAGATCCCTTACGGAGTATTTACGGACACGGTGATAATGCCTGGGATCTGCTCCAGAAGCGCTCAGGAGGGGAAGAGGGCAGAGAGCAAGCCCGGCTCCAGGCTGGTAACTGTCAGAACTGGGTGGGGGCTCACGAGCCTCCTTTTGTAAACATCTGACACTTCCCCTGGAAACTTCTTAAAGTGGATGCAGGGCACCGAGTTCTGTGCTCAGAGGTGGGGAGTGCAGTTAAAAGAGAACGTGGGGAGAGGGTGTCCAGGGGCCTCAGGGCTGTGTCCACAGAGAGGTCAGCCAGCAGCAGCACAGCCAAGCCAGACCCTGGTGTGGTCTCGGCACAGGGCACTGCTCTCCAGGTGCCCTCCCAAACCCCGGACTCTCCGTCTGCAGTACGAGCAGGATTTGAGATCCTGCAGCTACGGGGCTCAGCACCTGCCTGATGCCTCAGGAGCTTTCAACGAATGCAGGCACCTGGGGACCCAGCGTACTAGGAGGGTGACGGGCCAGGGCGCCCCAGGAAGGTGGTGGGGCTCACTGCCAAACGGGGGCCCCTTGGAGCTGAGAGCCAGGCCCTCCCCTGCCCTCTATTCTCCAGGCGACCTCATCCATGGCCACAGCTTTAAATTCTGGCTACAAGACAAACCCATCCACTCCTCCCCTCCTCAGCCAGCCCCCATCACTACTTCTCCCCTGGGTAGCCTAGTGGCTTCCACCATGGTTCCCCGTCAACCCACGAAGTTTAGGACAGACTGGTCCATGGCTCACTCCCAACCCTCTCCTTTAACATCCCTCAATGGCCTCTCTCGAGCCCTGAGTAAATGCCAGCCCTGACCACAGCTGGAACAATCTGGACGTCTTGGGCCACTTCCTGGCTGCCCTTTCCCTGGCTCTCCCCAGGGGGCTCCACCCTGGGCACTGTGCACTCACCCCAACTCCGGCCTTCTCTGACCACTGCCCCAGGCACAGCATTCAAGTGCTAGTCAACCTGCAGGGTGTTTGTCTTCTGTCCATCCACCTCACTGGGCCAGAGAGCACCATGGCCATTTTGTTTTGTCCCAATGGGCCTGGCGCTGAGGAAGCCCCCATGTCTGCTGAATATGCCTAAATACTCAGGCCTATGTACAGCACTGTCTGAGCTGAGGGACCGTCACTGTCAACACTCACTCAGAAGGAATCACTGCCAGGCATTTTTCTAAGCACTTAACTGCACTAATGCTTTGAACCCTCACGACGGCCCCCAAACACAGTGCTTTTATTATACCCATTTTATAGGCGACGACACAAACAGAGGTGGGAGCTTTGTTCAGTGCCAAGAGACCCATCAGAGGCAGGGCAGGTTGCAACCCGGGCGGCCCATGCTCTCTAGGACCGCTGGATCTTGGACAGGACTCCAATGGCACAAGGCAACAACCCACAAGAGAAGACACTTGAACTGTATTAAGACCCTCCAGAGGCAGGCAGTGTGGAGCGAAGCACAGGGTGCCGTGTCCAAGGCTAACTGCCAGCCGGTCGAGGTGGCCCCTGGAGCACGCAGCCAGGGCCAGTCCCTGTCTCCCAAACCTGGGACCCACGGGGCCCTGCAGCCGGCCAAGCTGCTGCCTCTGGGCGAGACATTGGGCCTCTGCAGATGAGGAGCTTCCAAGAGGGTCCGGCCTGGCCCTGGACGCCCCCTGGAGAAGCAGCCTCTGGAAAGAGGCGGCTTAGCTGGCCAAGTTAGCGGCTGCCCAGTCGGCGGTCCCGAAGGGCCATCCGAGTCGTTGCAGCCTCGCCCCTCACTCCAAGCAATGGCAGCGCCCGCCAGGAGCCACGTGTTCCTGGACCAGACCAGGAGCAGCCGCCCACTGCCCGGGGCACTGGCCACAAGCCAGCGTCTGTCCAGCCTCAGCAAACAAGACGCAGAGGGACTGGCCAAACTGGCGCCGGTGCCAGACGTGCGCCTGACACGCCTGCCAGTGCCACGTGACATGCAGGTTGCCAGGGCGAGAGCGGCCAGGCGGGCCCTGATGGGGCACGTCGGGGCCCACAGCCAGCTGACCTCTGTTGGGGCCCCTGCTGCTGCTGCACCCAGAGGACGAGGCTACCCCGACCGCACGGCAGACCCAGAGCAGGGCCTGTCCCCAGCTCTGCGCCTCCTCCACGGCCGGCAGGCCTGGCCCAGGCCCCCTCCCACATGGGTACGAGGCGAAGAGCTGCCGGCCCTCGGAAGAGGTCTCTCGGGAGCCCAGGGACTTGCAAGGCAAGCGGGTGCCACCTCCCGGCTGTTGCCGGTCTGCCCATGCTTGTCCTCGGGGCCTCGGCCTGGCATCTCCCTGTGAGCCAGATCACAGAGGCTCCGCTCAAAAAAACGGCTAAGCCTGAGTCTGACCGCGGCCCTGGATCTAACTGCCTGCTTACCGGACATGCCAGGGGACAATACCACAGGGACGATCCCAGCAAAACCCCTATGGGACCAACAATGCCGCTTCCAGAAACACTTCACGAGGGAGGGAAAACAAAGAGATGGAGGCAGAGAAAAGGTTCAAAGAGGCACAAGAGACACAGCAATCAACAGCAAGACGCTGACCTTACCCGAATCCTCACTGAACAAGTTATTACAAATACATATATACTTGTGAGATGACCAGGGAGACTCTGACATTGAGACTATCTGATGATGAAGAGGAATGAGTTTATAGGAACAACTATGATACTGTGGTTAGACTCTTTTTAAAAGTCTTATCTTTTAGAGGCACATACTGAAATATCTACAGATTCACAGATACGATGTCTAGGACTTGATCTGAAGCAATCCTAGGAGCACAGATGAAAAAAACACTGAATACATGCTTGAAATATTTACAGATTCACAGATACGATGTCTGGGACTCGATTTGAACCAATCCTGGAAGCGCAGATGAAGAAACACTGAACACACGATAACAGCTGAGGCTGGAGGAGGGGCCCTGGGAGGGCCGGCTCCCCTGCTGTCTCCACTTCAGTATACAATTTTTAAGTTTTTGCTATCGAAAAAAATTGTAATGCATGTGCTCTGCGGCGGCCCCCAGGCACCCCTGGCTCAACCCTGGCAAGCACTGAGGGGTGGTCACACGCTCATCGTCCGTCGGGAGAGGCACCTGAGGTTTGCAGGCATCGAGCCATTTGCCAAGGTGAAGATTGGATGCGCATGCCCAGGCCACGGGGCCGCTGGCATCCCCAGAGCCCCCGCTACTGCTTCAGAGGCAGTGCCAACACATCCGCCTGCCGGCTTTCTGGGCCACGGCAGCAGGAGGTGAGTGCGCCGGCCCAAGACAGAGCACGCTGGGAAGCAGCTTGAAGCCACGAACAATGCCAAACCTGAAATTCCACTCCCAGGAGGTAACCCTGCTGGAACACTCACAGGCGTGAGTAATAATAAATGTACGGGATAGTCACAAAAGCTCTCTGCAAGAGTAGAAGGCCTAGAAATGCTCAAATGTTCCTCAGCAAGGAAAGGCAGATAGATCACGGCTGCTCTGCATGACAGGCTGCACCACGCAGACACTGAGAAGAACGGGCGAGAGCTGACAGCGGAGTCCACACGTGTTAACGTTTAAAACAGCACATAGTTCTCAACAACAAAAAGACAAACAGCCTGATTTAAAAAATGGGCATAAGACTTGAACAGACATCTCTCCAGAGAAGATATTCAAATGGCTAATAAGCACATGAAAAGATGCTCAACATCATCAGCCATCAGGGAAATGCAAACCAAAACCACAGTGAGACACCACAACACATTTTTATTAAGAAATGGAAAAGAAGTATTGGAGAGGACAACATGGGAAAATAGGAACACTTATTCACTGCTGGATGTAAAATGGTGCAGCCATTGTGAGAAATGGTTCAGTGGTTCCTCAAAAGGTTAAACACAGAACTACAAAATTCACCCAGCAATCCCACTCCTACTTATATATGTACCCAAGATAAACGAAAGCAGAAGACCCTCAAGCAACGCAGATACACCAGTGTTCACCGCTTTATCCACAACAGCCAAAAGGTGGAAGCCGCCCAAGTGCCCATCAACAGATGAATGGAGAAACAAAACGGGGTCCATCCAGACAATGGAATATTGTTCAGCTGTAAAAAGAAGTGAAGCGCTGGTTCATGCCACAACGTGGATGAACCTTGAAGCCATCACACTGAACAAAATAAGCCAGACGCAAAAAGACAAACGTTGTAGGATTTGACGTATATGAAAGAATTAAATATACAAATGTATAGTCAGAAATTGGAATACAGGTTACCAGGGGTAGAGGTGGGGAATGGGAAGTTAATGCTTAACTGGCAGTTTCTGTCTGGAGCGACAGAAGAATTCTGGGTGGGGATGGTGGGGATGTAATTAACACCACTGAGTGGTACACTTGAAAGTGGTTAAAACGGGAAAGTTTATGTCATATACATGCAGAATTAAAATTAAAAACAAAAAACAAAAAACACCAGGGAACAGTATGACACAAACTTGAGCGATCCCTAGAGTAAACTACGGACCACAGTTAGTAATATAACAACGGTTCATCAGGCGTAACACAGGCACCACACCGATGCAAAAGGTTATCACGGGGGAAACTGTGTGTGGTGATGGGGCGTGAGGGAACTCTGCATGGTTTCCCTGTAAACCTATAACTTCTCTAATAAAAAAAAAAGCAGGAAAAAAAGGAAAAAAGAAGACAACTCCCCCCCCCCCGCCCAATACATAATTTTGATGTGACCCCATTAGGTATGTGCGCAGACACGCACAGAAAAATACTTCTGGAAGGACATAAAACTAATTGCTAATAGTAGAAGTGGCTGGGATAAGGGTTTCAATTCCTTATAAGCTGCATATGTTTTCTTTGCAATTAAAAGACAAAAAGCTTTTCAGAGGCCTAAGGAAAACAGTGCAAAGTGAGCCAAAAGCCATGGGCTTTGGGGTCAGACACCTTCTGGAGGCCAACGGAGCTCAGCCACCAACTCGCTGTGTGACCCTGGACAAGGCACTTCACCTCTCTGAGCCTCTGTAAAGGGGAAACAGGCACACAGGGCGATGCGTACACAAGAAGAGGAGGGAGAAAGCACTGCCAGCTACAGCCAGCAGGAGAGGTCTCCATGCCAGACTGACACCCCGCTAAGAAGGTAAGGAGGCTCCTACAGAGGCACCCAGGCCTTGCCAAGGCCACGGGCAGTGAGATGTTGCTGTGGCACTGTTTGAACAGGCAAGAGACAGCCAACAATTCAAATGCCTGTGAGTAAGGGGATGTCTCTGGGGGTCAACAGAGGAAGGGGACTTTTCTTCTGGCATCTTTGTTTCTGAAATGAAAATGGTACATGCCCACTGTGGAACATTATGCTGCCACTAAAAAAGAACTTGGCAGCAAAGTAATTGCGGGGATAGGCTCTGGAGCCAAACCGACTGGGTTAAATCCAGGCTTGCCACTTCTTCAGTGCGTGCTTTAGTCACTCCCTCAAATCCTGGCTCCACCTGGGACAAGTTATTACCTGCTTGTGCCTTAGCTTCCTCATCCATAGAAGAAAAATCTCAGAACCCCATGTGCAAGTGCTCAAAAAGTGCTATTTACTATTACACACTGACATGGAAAGATCTCCAAGACATACGTGAAGAAAGGAACGCAAGTTGCTTTAAAACAAACACTCTTTCTTTATAAGTGAATGTAAAATACAGGGGGACAGGATCCAGAAGTAGACACTCAATAGTTAACTCTTTAAGAAAGAAAACAAACTTGGGAGGGGTAGGTGGGGAGCAGAGAAGAAAAGGAAAGGCTCCCAGTTTTTACTCTATATGCTTCAGCAGTACCTGAATTCTTGATAAGCTGAATTTATTCAAGCATTGATGAGCTACTAGTTAGCAAGACAAGAAGGCACAGAAGCAAGCACTACATTTATAGAGATAGCCATGGAAACATCAAACATTTTTATGCTTGAGCATTTTCTGCTCCTCTTATCTGGAGCCCAATGTCAGACTGAAAAGGATTAAAAAAAAAAAAGCAGCCTGCAATAGGGACATCCCCGGACAAGGACAATTTACAAAGAAACCTGGATGCTAAATGAAAAGGAAGGCCGAGCTCGGTGTGCCTGGCCGGAACCAGGAGCCTGTGCTCACATCCTCGCCGCTCGTGTCCCCAGGGATATCACAGGTGGCAGTAAGAGAGAGAAACGGGATCCAATGGGCACATGGGGGCATCTGCTTCCACGCTGGGAACTGAGGGTGCCCCCAACCTCCTGAGAGAGACGGGTGGGGCTGTGCCAACAAGATGAAGTCTGGGGGCAGCTGGGGGTCCACATCAAGTGCTCCACAAAGGCTAGCCCCCCTCGCACCCCCAGAGCCACCTAATCCTCATCTTTATGGAAAACATGTAAATCTGAGAGGAAAGAGATTCCAGAGAAGTCAGTGACGCATCCACGGGGCAGTGCCTAGATAAAGACATTTGAGGGGGCACAAGGATGCCTCCTACCCCAAGCCAATTCTCCCATCCCCTTGTCCAGGAGCCCAGGAGGAAGCGGTCACGGGGAAGGCCTGGACCAGCCACGGGGTCAGGCCACACCTCTTCACTGCCCCTTCCAGACGCTTCTCCACCCCATCCAGGACCGCCCTGCAGGAAACGCAGATGCTCCTGGGGGCCTGCAACAAGGAATGACACAATACCACAGGGGAAGTACGCAGAGCCACACAGCTGGTGCCCATGCCTGCCGGCCTGTCACCACTCTACAGCCTGACCTTTCCCTGGGTCTCCTCACACTGTGTCCCTGTGCTGCTGCCTTGGCAATCCGCAAGGACAGGCCGGCCGGCCGATAGTCCCTGGTCCCCTGAACCCTGGCAGGCCCTGGGAGCCCGGGAGCCAGCCCAAGGAGCGGCAGAGCTGGTGGCTTCTCCATCCTCGATCCCAGGTGGAGGCTGAAGGTGAAGTGAGAAGACAACCATGACCCTGTGCGGGAAATGCTGGATTGGGAGGACCTAGCTGCCCACTTAAATCATGCAAGATCAGCTCTCGCCGAGTCTCAATTCAAACCGGAGGCCCTGGGGAAGTCCTAACCCGGTCCAGAGGGGAAAGCAGCAGAGTGAGATGGCTCTTGTAATGGGGTGCCACTTCAGTGTCATCGGCCCAGTCGACTGCCCGGGGCCTCACCCCAACATGAGCCAGCCAGGGTGTGCCCCAGAAGGTGCCTTGCAAGGTTTAAGTTTCCGGAGAGGCGCTGTTTTAACTTACTTCAAAAGCAAAAGCCTTTCTAAATAAAACTCAGCTGACTCCTCAATAAAATGAACAAAAATGCCCTTTCTGTGGCTTTGGGAACCCGCATGTGAGCAAAGCCACGGCAAAGGAGCAATGGTTGTGGCTCACTGTCCAATAGTAGCTTTTTGGGGCAGCAGGGCGTAGGGGTCTAATATGAGCAGCAAACAACCCAAATAAAGTTCTCTCACATTTTAAGATTCCTGAAAACTGTAGTGCCTCTTAAGATCAGTGTTGTGCCTTTAAAATGTTTCTTTTTCGCCTTCCAACATTTATTGTGGAATTGAAGGTATAGCTCTTGATCAGTGGAGACCCAGGCCAGAAAAAGTGGAATGAAGGTCTGCTGCAGGGAAAGCATTTCACACCTCCCATGGCTGAGCTCCCTGTGACTGGTGCTGTGGATTCAAAACCCGGTCGGCCCACCCGTGCTCATTCATGTAATGAACATCATCTGAGCAAAGGTGGTGCGGAAGGAACACCAGAGGTTTCTTTTCACTTCAGTAGCCTCTCCTGCCCATCTCCGGAAACTCTTGCTTCCTCTTAGTTTTGCCCAGCGTGCCAAGCCAGCATCTCAGGGCGAAGGGGCAGCCAGCTCTCACTGCTAAAAGAAAAACTCAGATCCAAGAAGGGTCCCAGTGGAAATTAAGTCACATCAAACGAAGCCTCGGAAAAGAGCTGAGTCCAACTGAGCCTTAGTTAATGACTCAAAAAAAGGTCTATGCTGAAGTCAATCTGCCATGACTATAAAACTAGTAAACTGTGGAATCACCAAGTGGCAGAGCTGAAAGAGATCTTAAAAGCTGGTCCTGCCCGACTCCCAGGGGTGTAAATCTCCCTGGCAATGCAGAATATGACTCCTGGGGATGAATGTGGACCCGGCATCGTGGGAGTGAGAGTATCTTCTTGACCAAAAGGGGGATGCAAAATGAGACAAAATAGTTTCAGTGGCTGAGAGATTCCAAATGGAGTCGAGAGGTCACTCTGGTGGACATTCTTATGCACTATATAGATAACACCTCTTAGGTTTTAGTGTATTGGAATAGCTAGAAGTAAATACCTGAAACTACCAAACTCCAACCCAGCAGTCTGGACTCCTAAAGACAAATATATAATAATGTAGATTACAAGGGGTGACAGTGTGATTGTGAAGACCTTGTGGAACACACCCCCTTTATCTAGTGTATGGGTGGGTGGAAAAATGGGGATAAAAACTAAGGGACAGGTGGGATGGGATGGGGGGATGATTTGGGTGTTCTTTTTTCACTTTTATTTTTTATTCTTGTTCCGGTTCTTTCTGATGTAGGGAGGATGTTTGGAGATGGATTGTGGTGATGAATGCTTAACTATGTTATCATACTGTGGGCGGTGGGTTGTATACCATGGATGATTGTGTGGTGTGTGAATGTATTTCAATAAAACTGAATTTAATTTAAAAAGAAAAAAAGGAATATGTTAGCAATTAAAAAAAAAAAAAAAAAAAAAGCTGGTCCTGGCCCGCCCAGTGGAGGAGGGAGATGACAGGCATGGGTCCCACGCTCAGGGAGGGGCAGTGACAGGCCAGAGCCCCCCTTCCCCAGGAGCCCTGCTCACCCCCAAGACCCAGTCCCGTGTCAGACATCAGGAGCTCACGGTGTCAGCACCGTCCGAGGAGCCCTGGAGACCCCCTACATGTGGACCCTCTAGGGCCCCCGCCACTGACCCTGCTTCCTAACCACCTGGGACACTGACAAGTACTTCCTGCTTGGCAGCGGCCACATCGCTTCCAGGAAAGGCCAAGAGAGGTCTGCTTGATGATGTGACGGCCCGCCATAAAACTGACCGGGGCAGGCACGCACCAGGCGCTCGCCTCCCTGGGGCCTCTGGAGCTACTGCCACCAGAACCCAGAGGCTCAGCCTGCCCCTTCATCGAGGGGTGGCACCACACCCCTCCCCAGGCAGAGGCCTGGGAGGTCTTGTCAGAAACCAAGCAAGGCCAGGTCAGCCCCAGCCGACAGGCCCCGCCGGCTCCAGCCCCAAGCCTCCCTCACTCATTTACCCTGACCCTGCTCCTTCCACCTGGACATACGCCCAGGTCTCCGAGCAAACCTCGCTTCCTGAAGGAAACCTTTCCCCACACATCCCCATGCCCTTCTAGCTGGCTCCCTGCAGGAGTCCCCAGCTCATCAGCACACAGCCACTCTCAGGATTTGGTTAACATCTCTGCCCTGTTGGCCTATGAGCTCCGCGAGACACAGGGCGGAAGCCACTTCAATCTCGCTGTGTCCTGTACTCAGTAAATATCTGCTGTATGAATAAATCAGTGGCACTGCAGCAAAGAGCAGAAGAGAGGCAATGCGTTCTCCCCATTTTAATAAACTTAAAAAAAAAAAACCTTCAATTGCAAAGAATCAATGACAACCCCCCCACCCCCACCCCTTTGTCTGTGTAGACAGCTGTCTCGGTGCGTGGTGGCAGTGGGCAGCAACAAGAAAATCATGGGGACTGAGTATGGCAACGAGTTTTTACACGCATCACCAAAAGCACAACCCATAAAAGGGAGGGAAAAATACAAACCCAGAATAAACGGAACTACCAAAATTTATAACTGTTGTTGGACAAAAGACACTGTTAAAGAGAATGAAAAGACAAGCTGCAGACTGGTAGACAGAATTTGCCAATTAAACACCAGGTAAATAGTATATAAAGAACTCTTAAAACTCAACAACAAGAAACTAATCCACTTAAAAAAACTGGCAAAAGATGTGAACAGACAGTTCACCAAAAGAAATACACAAACTGCAAATAAGCACTTGAGAACATGCCATCACAGAAATGCAAATCAAAACCTAATGAGGTACCACTTCCCCTCCAACAGGATAGCCAGAATGAAAAAGATGGAAAATAAGTGTTGGCGAAGATGTGGAGAAACTGGAACCCTCATACACAGCTGGTGGGAATGTAAGCCGGTGCAACTGCTTTGGAAAACAGTCTGGCATCTCTTCAAAATGTTAAACACGGAGTTACCCTATGATCCAGCAATTCTACCCCTGGAATTTTGTCCCAAAATAAATGAAAATGTGTCCACAAAAAACTTGTAAATGAATGTTCATAGCAGCATTATTCACAATAGCCAAGAAGTAGAAACAACTCAAATGTCCATCAACAGATGAATGGAAAATTAAATTTGGCCTATCCACCCAATGGAATATTATTCAGCTGTAAAAAGGAATGAAGTTCTGACACACATGACACTATGGATGAACCCTGAAGAGACCATGTTGATTGACACAAGCCAGACCAAAAGGGAAAAGCTAATTCTTTCAATATTCTTCTCTCCAGGAGGTGCAGCTTAATTCCTCTCCCCTTAAGTGTGGACTTCTAACAAGCAGAGTCTAGAAAGGGACAAACAGTAGCTCGCAGAGTAGCCACTGGTCAAGGTTACCACAGCAGTGACCAGTCAGGCTGGTGTCATGCACCCCCCCAAGGTGATGTGACAAGAAGGGCGCGTCACCTCCCTGAAATCTCAGTAAAGTCTGGAGTTTAGCTAACTGCACTGCGTTCCGGTTTGCTAAAGCTTCCGAAATGCAACATATCAGAAACAAGCTGGCTTTTAACAAGGGAGATTTATTAGTTTACAAGTTACAATTCTAAGGCTGTGAAAATGTTCAAATTAAGGCACCAACAGGATACCTTCTCTGAAGACAGGCTGCTGGCATCTGGGGCTCCTCTGTTACATGGGAAGAAGGCACATGGCCGGCGACTGCTGGTCCTTCGCTCCCGGGTTTCATTGCTTTCAGCCTCTGGCTTCAGTGGCTCTCTCAGCTCCTCCGGGGGCTTCTTCCCTATCTGTGCTTCTCTTGGTTTCATCTCTTATCCTCTCACAAAGGACGCACGTAAAAGGATTAAGACCCACCTTGGACGGGCTGGGTCACATCTCAGTTGAAACACCTAACCAAAAGGTCCCACCCACAACAGGTCTGCACCCACAGGAATGGATTAAAAGAACACGGCCTTTTCTGGGGTATAGAACAGCTCTAAACTACCACATACTGTATCTTGCTCTCGAGCACTGCAAGGTGATCAGGGGAAGGTGGGGAGGGGTATATGGACTCTTGCAACTCTTCTGTGTGTCCAAAATTATTTCAAAAAGAAAAAAATTTTTTTAAAATCATGGCAGGGAGGCCTTCCCAGCCAGGGACCATGCTACAGAAGGTCTGGCAAGGCAAAGTGGAGGCACAGGCAGTGCTGTGTAATTCCAAATAGTCCTTCCTCCTTTTTTGACAGTAGGGGCCATGTGATTGGGGGAGGGGGGTGTCATCCCTCACTCATTAGAGAGAAGATAAAAATCATCAGCTCATGTTAACCTCTCAGCTGGCTTTTAAAATCTGTCCTCCTTTAAAAGTTTTCCAAATTACAAACGCAATCAGATTTGCTGTAAAACGTCAAACACCACAGAAGCATAAAGAAAAAGTGAAGCAAGAAAGAGGTAGGAGGGGATGAGGAAAAGTTTGGAGACCCCAAAAGAATGGAAGGCCACTGGTGATGCAGCATCTCAATCAAGAGCCCCCTGCAGCCAACCAGGCAGCCCCCAACCAGGCAGCCCCCCGCACCCTCCTTTGACAACTCCCAGCATCAAGACGGTGCACCCCGAGATGCGTCTCCAGCAGAGGAGCTCAGGAGCCCCAGTTCACCCACTTGCAGGCCATGAAGGGTTGCAGAGGCACCTGCTAACTGGTCTCCAACAGGGCCCCACTGCCTGAGGGCTCCTGGGGCTCACACCCTTGTGCTGTTCACCCACTTGCAGGCCATGAGGGGTTGCAGAGGCACCTGCTAACTGGTCTCCAACAGGGCCCCACTGCCTGAGGACTCCTGGGGCTCACACCCCTGTGCTGTTCACCACCCTCCATCGATTTACACATGTGTGTGCGCGTGTGCACACAATCCAGGCCAGCCTGGGAGTCAACTTAATCAACAGAATGTGCAGGAAATGACACAGTGTCCGTTCCAGGACTGAGTTTTGGAGAGGTCTGGCAGCTCCAGCTTTTGCGCTTGGGAGAACCCACGTAAGGAGGTCACGTGGGGAGGAGGAGAGGCCCAGCTGTCCCCCCAAATCCATCCCCCAAGGCCTGCCGCCACCCCCACAGGCACCAGACATGGGAGAGACATTCTGTTGAGGTGTCCAGCCAGCTGAGGCCCCAGATGACCACAGCCACCATGGCATGGCACGAAAGAGCCACCAGGAGCCACCAGGCAGCCCACAAAACTGTGGTGGCTGTATAAAGCCACCAAGTTTGGGGTGCTGTGAGTTCAGCGGCAAAAGATAACCAAAACAGTGGATCACAGACTGCTTCATTCATCCGTTAAAGAGAACAATCCTTCACTGAGATTTTCCATCTCTGGGGACTAAAGGCTTCCAGATACCGGATCTCATTTTAAAAACCTGCCTGAGCAGTGGAAATTGGTCCCAGCACTTCAGATGGCACTAACAGTAGGAACTGTGAAGCATACTCTTAGACCTAGAAATTCTACTTCTTGGAATTTCTCACAAGAAAACACTTAAGGCAGTGCACAAGCAGTGCTCTATGACTGCTATTGGCAGTGTAGAATGTCAGCGTCTTATATAGACATTCTGGTGGGAAAGACGGACATGAAGTAAGTGAATGGACAAGCACGCGCATTTCAGTGCTGTGCAACAAGAAACAGGAGCATGCTGGGAGAAACAGGGAGGGGGTGGCCCAAAGTCAGCCTGGGGGCTGCAGCAGGTCACCTGGGTCCCGCCAGGCCAGCCAACCTCCAGGCTTCCACTCTCCCCCTGTAAAATGGGAAAATCACAGCACTGGCCCTCGGCATGCTGGGGAGGATTAGGGGAGCTGTTGTGTGGCAGGGCCGGCTCAGCCCAGCCTGGGTGAGACATGATACTCTTTCTGTATGAAACTACCTGAGGCCACGGAACTGAAAAGGCCCCCATCTCCTATTTCACCCAGGAATAAGCTCCCCCCTGAATTATTTCTCTCACTTTGGTCAACACCCCAGAAGTAATGTTTACCAACCTCACACTCACAAATTCAAATTTCCGACCCAGGCCTCATTATGGCTCCAGACCTATAATCCATAATCCCTATTCCACTATGGCCACATCACCCTTGGAAAGTCAAAACCTGCCCCGCCCACTCTCGGGGAGCCCACCATCACCCAGGCCTGGGCCAAGCCAAAGCCCACAGGGCTGCCCTCCATTCCCCCTCAAACAGGGTCTCCACCCAGATACCAGACAGATGAACTGTCTCCCAAAATGCTCTCCTCCCTCCCTGTGCTGCTGCCAGAAGGCTCCAATTAATACAAAACGCCCCACGGGGCTTCCCTGCAAATGAGTCCCGAGGGCTCACGGGGAGCCCCTCCCGCCCCCGCCCTGGTCCTGGGCTCCAAGTCGCCCCTGTGCAGCCCCTCGTGGCCCTTCTAGAGGCCTTGGCCTGAGGCAGCCACCCCTTCTGGCGACTGTCTGTTTGCATATCTGTCTCTCCCCTGATGCATACCAGAAGCTTCCAGAGGGTACAGATGACATTTTGTTCACCTTTTTATCACCTCGGCTTCTCTCGATGCCACTGGACAAATGCTTCATGAAAGAAGCTGCCAAGTTCAGGATGCAAAGCTGCCCACAGCGGGCTCGGGGCTCGGGCAGACCCTTGTTCAAACCCCAGACTGCCACTTGCTGCCTGGAGGTGCCATGCCAGTTGCTATGCCTCGGGGAGTCCCCATTTCCTCACCTGAAAATAGGAACCCCGTGCTAAGCAGGGTTGTTGGGAGCATTTTTATCGAGAGCATGCGTGTAAAAGCACTGGCAAATAGCAGGGCTCAGGAAGCAGCATCTGTGCTATGGTCCAAACAAGTAAAGGGAAAACAGAGAATGGGGATGGTGGTATGAGACTATGAACGTAATTAACACCTCTGGACCTTGTATCTGAAAGTGAATAAAATAGGAAATTTTATGTTATAGATATATATATATACACACATAAAAAAATTAAAAACAAACATACACACACACACACACACACACACACACACACACACACACACAAAACCCCACAAAACCATACATCACAAAGAGAGAACCCTAATGTAAAATAGGGACTTTAGTTAATAATACAATTCTAATAATATTGGGTCAATTGCAACAACTGTACCACTAAAACAGGGAAAACTGTGAGAGGAAGCATATGGAAACTACTTTCTGTGTAAACTTTTGTGTAAACCTATAATGCTCTAAAGATTGAAGTCTATTTTTTAAAAAATGTAAATGGAGATGGATTACAAATGCTTGACATTTGAAAAAAAAAGACTTTAAAAACAGTACATAAATGCAGAGAACGGAACCTCCAGAAAAAAGCATGCTGATAAGAAGGGTCACCTCTGTGGACAGGATCGGATTGAGGTTGTAGTAAAAGGAACTTTAACTATAGCTGGAACATGTCATTTTTTGCTAAACAAGTATTCCGCATTTTATGTGTAATTAAAATAGTTTTTTAAAACTTAAAAAACAAAATAAACAAGCAAAAAAACACACAAACCCACAGGTGCCAAGACAATTCAATGGAGAAAAGCTGGACTTTTTAACAAGAAATAATGGAAGAATTAGAAAGCCATGTGCCAAAACAAAACAAAACAGAATCTCAACCCAACACCTTGTACTATACACAAAAATTAATCCAAAATGCATAAACAAAATGTAGTATATACACATGATGGAATATTATTCAGCAGTAAGAAGGAACGAAGTCCTGAAGCACGTGACAACACGGATGAACCTTGAAGACACTATGTTAAGTGAAATAAGTCAGACACAAAAGGACAAATATTGTATGATCTCACTGACATGAACTTATTATAATACATAAACTCAAAGATATAAAATACAGAATATACGTTACCAGGATATAGAATGAGGCTAAAGAATGGGGAGTGGTTGCTTAATATGTGCAGAATGTTTAACTACGGTAAACTTAAATGTTTGGAAATGGACAAAGTGGCAGGCGCACATTATTTTGAGAATAATTAACAGTGCTGGATGGTGTGTGAGTGTGGTGGGAAGGGGAAGTTCAGAGTCATGGATGTCACCAGAAGGAAAGTTGCAGGTTAAAGCGTGGGAATGTTTCACAGAGAATCCCGTGGTGGGTGATGACTGAGATTAACAGTACAAATATAATAAAGTTCTCTCAAGAACTAGAACAAAATGTACAACACTGTTACAAGGAGTTAATAATAAAGTGGTATATGGGGGAAATGAGCCTACTGCAAACTATGGACTAAAGTTAACAGTACTATTTTAATACTCTTTCATCAACAGTAGCAAATGTATCACACCAACACTATGGGTCAATAATATGAGGGGACAAAGAGTACGGGAAGATTAGGGTTTTCTTCTTTATTTCATTTCTTTGCTAGAATAATAAAAATGTTCTAAAACTGATCCTGGGGTTGTATTAAATCATGAAACCAAGCCTATTAAAAAGGAATATCCTACGCTCTGTGATGATTCTGTGAACCAGTGACTGTATACTTTGGATGGATTTCTATTCTGTGTGACTAGATCTCAATAAAATTGCATTAAAAATCAACCCAAAATGCATCACAGACTGGAATATTAATTCTAAAACTAAAAGTACTTCTAGAAGAAAACAGAGGAGAAAGTCTTTGTGACTTTGGGCTAGGCAAAGACTTCTTGGATAGGACATGTGTACACACACACACAACATAAGCCATAAATGACCAACTCAATAAACGGGACTTCATCAGAATTAAGAACTGAAATCCAATTTTTAAAAACAGACAAAAGATTTGAACAGCCACTTCACTAAAGAAAATACACAGAATGACAAATAAGAACATGAAAAGATACTCAACACTGGTATTCAGGAAAACCCAAATTAAAACCATGCCTCTTCATACCACTCCTCAACCATGAGAGTGGCTAAAAACAAAAGAACCGACAATACCAAGTGGTGACGAGGACACAGAGCAACTGGGATTCTTTCACTGCAGGGCCGCTCTGGAAAACAGCAGGGCAGTGGGATGTGGAGCAGCCCCAGGAGAGAAGGAAACGCCAGCACACGCCAGCACATAGGTACAAGAGGGTGCGGGAAGACAAAGTTTGGTGGGCCTGAGGCAAACACCTCAGGAGTAGCAAGAGATGAGCCCAGAGGTAAGACGGCTTTTCTTTTTAGCAACTTTAGAAAATTGGGGCTTTGTCTGAAAGGCAAGCTCCCTAAAGAGTTTTTAAAGCAGGGGGGAGACCAAAGGAGATGCGGGTTTTCGTGAGCTACCTCTGGCTAGAGAGCAAAAGGATCAGGAAGGAAGCCAGACTAGAGGAAACCAGTTAGGGAGTGTTCCGGTTTGCTAATGCTGCATTATGCAAAATAACAGAAATGGAATGGCTTTTATAAAAGGGGTTTATTTGGTTACACATTTATAGTCTGAAGGCCATGAAAATGCCCAAACTAAGGTATCAACACACACGTAGCTTCACCAAAGGAAGGTCAATGGTGTCTGGAAAACCTCTGTTAGCTGGGAAGGCACGTGACTGGCATCTGCTGATCCCAGGCTGTTTCAAAACGGCATTCTCCAAAATGTCTTTGAGCTTTTCTCTCTTAGCCTCTTCAGCTCCTGTGCATCTAACCATCTAGGGGTTCTCTCTTAGTTTCTTGGGAGCAAACTCTGGGCTAGCATCTCTCAGCTTAGCATCTCCAAACGTCATCCTTCCGCATCTCTCAAGCATCAGCTTTCAACGGCCTTCTCCAAAATGTCTCTCAGTTGCAGCAGCAAGCTCCTTCTGACTGTGAGCTCTTACAGGACTCCAGTGACTTAAGACCCACGTGAATGGGTGGAGTCACATCTCCATGGAAACAACCTAATCCAAAGATCCCAATCTAATCAACACTAATACCTCTGCCCCCACAGGACTGCATCAGAGAAGATGGTGTTTTGGGGGAAATAATACAACTAAACCGGCACAGGGAGGCTGTGAGGTTGCGGGCAGGTGACTGGCCAGGACACCTGTCCTGAAAACGAGAGAGTCCAAGGAGACAGGTCGGAGAAGCCTTGGCAACTGGGTGGGGTGGGGTGGGGGCTGGGGGTTGTGGAGGCTGGGGGCAGGGGTTAAGGAAGAGGGAGGAGTCAGGGTGGCTGCAGGTTTCTGACTTGGCCCATACTCACGTGGGGGCAGCCGAGCAGCTAAGGAGGGTGAGGGGAAGGGGTCCAGGCCGAGCGCAGTGTCCTGGCCACCCAGAGGGAGACAGACGGCTGGCGATCCCACGCAGGAACGGTGGATTCACACCAGGGTTCCAACAGCGCTGCCCCAGGGCACTGCATGGCAGAGAGAGGAGAGGCCTCCTCCAAGGCCCGAGCCACCAGAGAGGCAGGGGAGGCCCTGAAGGTGGGTGTCCAGAAGCCGAGGAGAAAAGGTGTGTGCTGGAAGGTGCGGTCGATGGAGCCCGATTGTGCCCATGGGTCGGTCAAGGTGTGAAATGAAGAGTGTCCCCCAGAGTAAATAAAATGGGGGCTAGAGGTGACCTTGGAAGTGATAGTCGGCTGGGGATGGAAGGGCAGGGGCTGGTGCCAGGCTGGCTGGGGTTAAGGAGAGTGTGAGGGATGGGGGAATGCAGGCAGACAGCAGGTGGAGACAACCCTTAAAGCAACGACAGACGGGGAAAGGTCACCTCTGGATTATGGAGCCTTCCAGTCGCTCTCTGTTTCCTAAGGTTTAAGTTTTCTCAATGCAATTATATGACTCTTGTAAGCAGATGAAGTCCCCCCCAAATTTTTCCCTTGGAGTAAAGGAGGGATTTATCTGTGGAAGAGTATCCTGCCAAAAGGTCAAACAAAATTAATTTTAGTGCCAAAAACCATGCAAGACAACAGTGATATTCAGGGTCAAGGGAACAAGCTAAAAAATACTCGCACTTAACTCAGGAAAATGTCCTGAGCCTGAGGAGGTGCCTTTCCTGCCCAGGGCCTGGATCCACCCCACTCTCCAGAGAGGCCACGCCACTGCTTCCTTCACCACTGCAGCCGCCTCCTGGGGCCTTCTAAAGCCTCGGGGGCTCCTCTCTCCACGATCTTCCTCTCCCAGGTTAATGGGGAAGGAGCCAACGCCACCTCAACAGTCAACGACGACAACAAACACTTGGGAGATGCTTCACACGTGCTGGGGACAGGGCCACGAGCTTTACCGATGGGCTCTCTCTGAACCTCCCCAGAGCCCTGAGAACAATGAGCAACCCCCACCTAGGAACAGAGAAAACGCCGCCCAGGGAAGCCCTGTCTGCTGCATGCAGTGCTCCCTGCAGTGTGGACCTTGGTGTGTCCGCCTCCGGCTGTGCCCCTGGCTGTGCTCCCCTCCCTGGTCTGGACAACACCACACCCCACACCCACCAGGGTCATCGCCCCCTTTGCTTATGACCTCAAGAATCAACCCGCCTCACCCACAGCTGATGAGGCCGTGGATAAACCAAATGCAACCCTGGCCTACATCAGGGCTGGGAGGTCATCAGGAGACTAGCTGATTCCAAACCTACAGGGGCCGGTTTTACAATCAACTGACACTTGCTTTTCCATAATTGTCTGATCTTTACAAAACTTCTCAACAGGGACCCATTCAGACAATACTTGCAGAACACAACTGAAACATCCTCGTCTTCCAGATGCAAGTAGAAACCAGAATTCACGGGATGACTGTGGTCCAAGGCTCGCCCGTCTTGCTTGGGTGTTCATGAAGCAGACGGGCCTGCACGTGTGCCAGCTCCGACCCCAGGCCCAGCAGTGGCAGCGCAAGGCCCCCAGCGGCTGCTTCACCCCGAAACGGGGAGAGGACCTTCCCCTGGGCCTGCCCTGGTACACCACACACACCCTGAGCGAGGGGGGCACTTGTGCCCGGTTCATCCCAGGGTGGGTCTCACTCCAGGGTCGTCTCCTGCAGGACCCCATAATGCCTGGTGGCAGAGCCCCACCAAGAATAAAGGGACTCCGCGAAAGGCGATGCAGCCAGCACTTGTCCTGAGACAGAAGCACTGAGATTCTGGAAAAAAGTTCCAGCCCCAGCCAAACGGCCTCTACAGGAAGGAACTGCATAAACCAGTAAACCCTTTGGAAGGGGATTTTTTTTTCTTAACAGAAAAACTGGCCATTCGCCAACAGCGTTCCAACAGAAACATGTGCTCGAATCCTAAAAACCTAAGACCCCCTCGGAGGGAGAATGTTACTGTATTTATTTATATTCTACCTCAATAAACTGGCCTCAAACAAAAAACCTTAACCCACCCGCACTCCCTCAAAAGGGAGACTTTCTTGGGGCAGCACCCCAGTCCTTGCAAAGGAACAAGGCAGTAGAACTCAGGAGGACACAGGTACGGCATTGCCCGTGCACACACCCCCCACTCACCCCAAAAAGAAAGCCCAAGGATCCGGAAAACGCACGGGGATTCAGGACTCGCTCGGACAGGGCAGCTGGGCCTCCTTGAGGCTGCCAGCAGAGGTGAGGGTGCCGGGCCCAGCCGGGGAAGTCCTGTGGCAAAGGGCCACCCACTCCCCATCCCTAACAGGGCAGGCCATGGGGGATGGGACCTCTGGGGACTCAGTACAGGAACAGCCCTGAAGCCCGGACTCAGGGCTCAGCTGGGCACTGGGAAGGAGAGCAGAATGGGAAGAAGTGACCCTGCCTGCGGGCCAACATGATGTACCTGCCATGGGTGAGCAGATGGCATCTGCTCCGTCTGTGTCTGCAATGCCTGGACCTGCCAGCAGCCAGCCCGACGGCCCCTACCAAGCAAGGATGAGAATGGGGTTGGACAAACGGCACTGACCCATGGCTCCCTCCTGCTCCAAACAGGTGGCCAGCCTCGGGGAGGCCCCAAAATTCACAAGGAAGCCCTGACAATCTACAGGGAGGCCCCAAAAATCCACAGGGAGGCCCTAAAATTCCACAGAGAGTCCCTGAAAATCCACAGAGAGGGCCACCCCCCACTGCCAAGCAAGGGGACAGCACAGGCCATTTCAAAAGGAGAGAAGCACGACTCTCCCTCCAGGTCACCCCTAGGCAAGCAGCCTGAGCATGCCCATCTACAACCATGGTTGGCAGCTCAGTCCTGACACACGCTGCAACGTGGCCCTCCCACAGACCCAAAGAAGGGAAAGCGATGAGGCAGAGAAGCTGCATCTCCCCCCATGACAAGTGTCCTGAGTGCTCTCTGGGCTCCCACTGCTGGGAGGTGAACTTCTTCACGCCATCCAAACCACGCAGCATGCCCCAGAGGGAAACTGCCAGGCTGGGGCTCCGTCATGGCTGGGCCCGCTGAGGCAGGAGACCTCCCAGGACCTCAGTGTTCTCGTCTGACAAGCAACGATCTCAAGAGATGTGAGGACCAGACTGCAGCATCCAAAACGGAAACAGAAGAGACTTCTGTACCCTGGAGTAACTGAAACCCAACTCAGCCAGTCCTTGCAGGCACCCAGGAGGACAAAAGAGAGCAGAAGAAGTGGGGCTCGGTTTCCAACAGCGGCTCTGCTGGCAGGTGTGCTGGGGTGGGACGGTGGCTTGGACAACCAGGGACAGCAGGGCTGCTGCTCTTCCTCCTTCAGAAGGAGAGCCTGGCCCAGATGGTCTCTGAGCCTCTTCTAGCTCCACAATTACCGTGCCTTTCGCCTGGGCAGCGGGGGCACTGAGCACGTGGCCTCCCATCAGTTCCAGAAGGTCTGGAGGCAGCAGAAAGCACTCAGGGACACTCCAGAGGTCCTCTGAGGGCCAGGAAACAGGAGGCACCTCCACCTCCCAGAGGAGCAGCGTAGCCCAGGCCTCCCCAGAGTTTCAGGAGAAAAGCCTCTGAGACCAGCAGAGATTCCCCGAGCCAGGAGAGAGGGGCCAGCTTTTGTAGTGCTGTCACCCCTGCACAAGCAGCCCCGTCCTCTCGGGTGAGCCAGAGCCTCCCGTTGAGGGGGCCCAGCCAGCGCCCGGAAAGCTGCAGACACAGCTCCCAGCAGTCTCCCCGCAAGGAAGGTCTGCGGGTCAGGGGCCCGGCAGGTCTCAGGGAACACAGATAGCCGCACTGGCCTGCAGGACCCCACCTGTTCCTGAGACATAAAGGAACCTCATCTACGTCAACCCAGAAACAGGGTTAACTGATCAAGGACTCCAGCACCATTGCCTGCCCCCCAGTAACATGCCAACCTGCTCTGGCCCGCTGAGAGCTTTACGAGGATGAACTCAGTCTCCTCCACGACCCCGTGGCAGCTACCCTTATCCTTCCTTTTCCAGAGGAAGCCTGGAGAGGCCACACACAGAACTGCCCCGGGGCTCCCCAAGTGCCACCAGGACCACTCAGCACCGCGACAACCGGGCACCAGGATGGCTGAGTGCTAAGGTCACTCCGTGCCAGTTCACAGGCACCAGCATCCACGTCCCTACCCTCTTCTCCAGACTCCCAGAGCAGCAGGAGACCTCCATGGCCCTGAGGACTCAGCCAGATGCCCGCTTACTTCTGGGGCCCGGCAGGAGGCATCTCCCTAATCTCCCCTAGCCCCTCGCCCTGCCCAAGAGACTCTGCGGCTGTGCCCAGGAGACAGGCTCGGAGTTTTCCTCAACGGTGGACAGTCACCCAAACCCTTGGGCTCGACCCCACAAAAGCCTCGGCATGACCCCGACTTCTGTGAAATCCCGCCGCGGTGTCCCTGCTGGAATGTCACACAGCTCCCAGCAGGGCAGCACACCTGAGCACTGGTCCCAGTGGTCACTGTCATCAGAGGGCTGGTAAGACAGTGTGAGTCCTGCCTCTCACCTCTGGCACGGCCACGTGTGAGCACGGGACTCACTAACCCCCAGTGGGCGCCTCTGCGGATGTTCCACGGAGCACGCGTCCCCCGACAGCCAGCACGGCCTCCGCTCCAGGCGGGCTGGACTTAGGGGAAGTGCTCGTTCAGGGCCAGCTGCCCACGCCAAGAAGCGTCAGCGCAGCCCGTGGGGGGCGCCTGCACAGCGGGGCAGAGGCTGGCTGCTGGGGGAGGCTCTCTTTTTAATGTTAATCACCAGGCTTAAAATATATATATACTCATTGTGAATCTTTAGAAACTACAGATAGAGGACAATAAAATTAAAATCCCTGTAATCTCGCCTCCCAGATAACCTTTGATAGCATTTTTGATGTCTACGCTTGCTTTTTTTGCTCAACACTACTGCAGCGTCTTCCCCAGGCCTCCAGGAGGTGCACCACGAATGCATCGAACCAATCCCCTGCCGGGGGACCTCCAGGCTATGCCCACATCTTCACCATTCTCTGTGGCCCGTGACCACACCTCTGGGACTCTCCATGCAGGGCCACATGTTTTCGGATAGTTGGACAGGATGCAGCCCAGCTGCCCTCAAGAAAAGCTCTGTCCATCTGTACTGCCCCCTCCCATGACCAGAAAAACCCTCTCCCGGTTATCTGAGAGGCAAAAACCAGCACTTTCCTCGCCATTCCTCTGGCTTGAATGTCCTTGCTCACTAGCAAGCTGAAAGTCTCTTCTTCAACACACTAGTGGCCAGTGGCATTGGCACTTTGCGCCCTGCCCGCTCGCGCCATCTGCCTGAGTCTCAACTAGGGCGTGCAGCTTCTCGCTGCCGTCAGGGGCCTACCTTGGTTTTGAAGTGCACCTCGATGGGCATGATGAAGCCAGCGTAACCCGACTCCTCCACTTTGTATGGGGGCTCCTTGCACACTAAAAAGAAAGGGAAAATGCATCCGTCAGTTTGCGCCACCAGCGGCCTGGCACGCCCCTCGGCCTCTGCCTCCCTGGCTCACTGCTCCGATGGTGCTGCAGAGCAGAGAGGGGGCAGAGTGGGGGGAAGGTGAGCTTTAGGCTCCTGTGGCCCCCGAGGAAACCAAGGCCTGGGGAGCACCGTGGCTGCCACAGGGCTGCGAGCTCAACCGAGTCCCCAAGTCCAGGGTGAGAGGGCACACGATGGAAAGGCACGTCCTCTTTTAATGTTGCCCAAACCATTAATCGGCGATGGAGGCAGATGATTGTGAGGGGAAGTTACACCACTCAAGGGTATACTTGAAAGTGGTTCAAATGGGAAACGTCATGCTGTATCTATGTTACAATAGAAATTATAAGAAAAAAAAATTACCAGTGACGCAAATAGAACCTCCTTAGCCCCAGAGATTTAAAAAGTGAAAATTTAAAAACCAGCAAAAGTACAAGAAAAATAATCTCTCGTCATCTCATCTCCAGAATAAAGTCAATGTGTTGATATGTTTGCTTTCAGTGTGCAACATGAAAACATCATTCCCCTTTCTAAGAAAAAAGTTAGGAAACTGAAGAACAAGGCCCCACTGTCTTCCACCCCTCCCTCTCTGGAGGCAGCTGCTATTAGGAGATGGGAAAAAATTCTGCCAATTTTTGAAAACTTGTAAGGTAATCTGTGTTGGAAATTAGTTTATCAAACATAATAAAATTTTTTTTTTACTAAAACATCATTAAAATTTTTCTTAAAAAAAGATCATCTATATATGTATATATACACATAATTACATGTATGTATCTTCAGCTCTCATTCATCTCGTGTCTTTCCAAACAGGACTGGCAAGCACGGCAGGTTTGGGGTGCCTAGGGACCCTCGAGGTCAGGGCTGGCTGGGCCGCCTTGCACAGTGACACCCAGGCCTGCACACCAAGTGCTTCAGGACAGGGGCGCATAGCTCTAGAGCTGCAGGGTCAGGAGTGGGGGCTCTGAGCCCGCCTTGCACCGGGCACCCACCCCAGCACTCCCCTGGCCCCGGTCCCCTCCTCCCCCTGCAGACACTCCACCTTCCTTCCAAGTCCAGCTCAAGCCCACACTCCCCCACAGGCTGCCCACTGGTCCTCATGGCAGTACCGCCCTCTGTTTGTGGCTCCAGAGACCCCACCCCACCAGGCTACGAGCTTCTGGAGGGCAGGCCCAGCACCCACAGGTGTGCAAGGTTTGCTCACCTGGACTCATGTCCCACAGGACCTGCTGTGGCTCAGCCTCCCAGGGGCCGGCACTCAGCACACTCACCCGACGTGCCCACAGCCGTGCCCACACACACAATTCATCCAGCCACTCGGGCCCCATCTGCCTCTGATGGCGTAAGGTATGGGGTGACAATGGAGGCCAAGAGCCATCCCAGAGCCCGGCGGAGTCACCTCCCGCAGTGTGTGGTTAGCCTGTCTGTAAGTCAGGAGCAGCCTGGCCTCTGAGACCATAGGGTGGGCAGCAGGCAGATCCCGTGGTCTGGGGTCAGCTCTCCCCAGAGACCTCAGCTCTGAATCTCTATTCCGACCAGTCTCCTTCCTGCTCCTCTGATATCTCCACGTGGATGCTGGGCAGGAAGCACAGATGTCGCCCACCCCAAACAATTCCTCCTCCTCCTAAACCTGCACACCCCACCCCCCCAAAAGCATCCCATAGTTCAGCACCCAGGGGGCCTACACTCCCCCAAGGACCTGACATTGCCCCGTCCCTCCCCCTCCTGTGACCCACCTCTCACCAAGCACTGCCAAGCCCCCCTCCAGACCGCTTCGGAATCCACTCCGTCCCCCCACCCTGACCCCCAACCCTCATGGTCTCGGCTCCAGCCCAGGCCCCACACCTCTCAGGCAGTGACTGCAGACCTCACAGGCCACCCTGCCTCCAGGCGTGCCTCACGGGCCGGCAGAGGGGTGGGGCTGCCTCGCTGAGCTGCCTGTGCACTGAAGGCTCCCACTGCCGCCAGATCAAGCCCAAACTCACAGAGGTGGCCTGCAAAGCACTTGTCTCCCCCAGCCCTATCTCTTCCAGTCTCGTCTCACCAGCCTTACTGCCTCCACTCTGGTCTCCTCCAGCCTGGTCTCTCTCAGCCTTGTCTCCTCCAGCTTTATCCTCCTCAGCCTCATCTCCAGTCCTAAGATCCAGCCACCTGGGACGTTCAGGTGAAACATGACTTTCTGTGGGGCCCCTTCTCTGAGTACCGCTCCTGCTCTAACCTCTAACCTCCGCTCACTCCAGGTCAGTTCCCTCCTACGTGCTCCCCAGCACCCTAGGGCCCTCCACCACAGGACCTCACAAGCTCACTCTCTTTTTCTTAGTCCGTACCTCTAGACTGTAAACCCTGTTTCTCTCAGTGTTGGGTACCCAGGGCCTGGGGCAGACCCAGACCTTTGGGAAGCAAGCAATCACTAGCTGCCAGACACTGCTGAATGGGCCACACACCATGACTCTACCAGGGCCTCCCCAGGAACCCAGGCAGGGAGGCCAGGCCCCAGCCTCTCCTGGGGTCACCTCTCCTGCTTGCACAGACTCAAGACAGAAAATGGGGTCTCCCCAGCTACATTAAAGCTGCCTGCTCTCTGTTCAACTCCACCAACCACAAAAACACTCTGTAGTCTGCTCCCTATGCCCAAAGCCAAGCACCGTGTAAGGGACCTAGCCAGCACAAATCCTTGTTGGATTACTCTGAAATCTAGGAAGGAAAGCAGAGACAGCAGAGAGCAAGAATCATCTTCTCACTGCATGGTCCCCCAAACACAAGGGCTATGTTAGAGGGCATGGGCCAGGACAGGGGCCTGGCTCACAGGCACTACCCCAACCCCACTCCCTCCTCACCCTTGATCTAAATCCCACCCAGCCACCAGGGCCCAGGTCCAGGCCGACCCTCTGGCAGGGACACCCCAGGCTTCCCTTGGCCTCCGACCTCCAGGGAACTTACTTCTAAGGACAGTTCTCTCTCCAAAGAGACATGTCACAGCTATCTTACTGTCCCTCCCAGACCAAGTCCCTGCGGGAAGCAACCCTGTTCTGGGTTTCTCACTCACATGACAGACTCCAAGGCTGGAAACATCTAGTCTTGCAGAGGTGGGGGCCAGGGATTGTGGTCTGAAGGCTAAAGACACCAGCTTCCAGTCCAGCAGGGGAAGCCAAGTCCAGGGTGCCTCCCATCCCATCTGAGAGCCCACAGAAATGAGACAAAGCAAACACAGTGAGAAATACACCCGTTACAGCTGAGAAGTGAGGGCGGTGATGTGAGTGTTCAGCACGTTTCTAGAAGGCAGAGAATGGATGAGAACAGGCTGGCCAACGAAGCAGGAAGAGAAAGCCACAGCTCAGACTGTGGCACGGGATGCCACAGGTTCCATGGAAGGCAGGGTTGAGAGTTAAAGCTCCTGGAGAAGAGGAAGAGATAGGGAGTGACAGCTAATGGCAGGGGGTTTCTTTTTGGGATGATGAGAATATTCTGGAATTAGATGTGGTGGTTTCACAACTTTGTGAATATACTAAAAACACTGATGTAAACAACATAATGTAAACAGTGTGCTAAAGCTAAAAAGCATCATTATAATGATATTGTTTCATGAATTTTAATAAAGGCACCATATAAATATAAAATGCTAATAATGTTAACAACAGGGAAAACTGTGTGTGTGTGGGTGAGGGGATATGTGGGACCTTTGTACTTCTTACATGAAGTTTCTGGAAAACTAAGACAGCACTAATAAAAAAATAAATTTAAAAAAACAAAAAACACTGAATTGTAGATTCTAAAGGGGAGATTTTTATGTGAATTATATCTCAATAAATCAATTATTTTTTTTTTTTTAAAAAGCCAAATTAAAAAAATAAAAAGGCAAACCGAGAGTCTGCATTTGGAACAACAGCCCTGGGGACCTCCTTCCAGATGGTTCTGCATCTTGAGAGAAGAGCCAACTGTCTGGAGAAAACTAAAGCTGGAAAAAGTAGGAAAACAGGTCCCCCAGAGTAAAGTCCTCCTTATTTAGGGAAGTGGAGGCCCATTTCCCTAAACAGAAAACACACTTGGGGTCAGCAACACCTACTCTGCCCTGACACAGACTCTATTTTCATGACTTATTTTTCACCTTGTCTCTATTACTTCTTGAAGGGGATCATCAATTTCTTTTAAGAATATAGAGGAACCTATTAAGTCCACCTGAGGGCGGAGGGGTCTCTGCCCTAAGCAGGGGGCTCAATGTGAACTGTCACCAAGGTCACAGACATCACCTGAGGACCACCACAGAACTTAGGAGAAAAGGAAAAAGAAGAACAAAACAAACGAGAGTCAGTGTCCTCAGTTTTGAGGAGCTATCAAATAAAGATACTTTAAAAAGGAAAATGAAAGAACAAGGAGGACTCTTAGCTATAAACATAGTACTTATTTTTTAATGCAACAGAAAGACCAGGAAAAAAATGTCAAGGAAATCTCCCAAAATGTAGAGCAAAAAGATACATTTTTTAAAAAGATGAGATGTGAAGAAACAATTCAGCAGATTAAGTGGATACTAAAGAGCAGCTAACATTTATTAAACACTCCTGTGTGTCACGCACTGTTCTCAGCCCTTTATATTAACTCACTGAATCCTTAAAGCCACCTTAGGAGGCTGGAACAAGTATTCCCACTTTACAGATGAAAACATTTAGGCACAGAGAAGTTCAGTAATTAGCATCTCAGAAAGAGAAAAGAGAGAAAATTAACAGACGGAAAGAAACTGTCAACCAGAAGAAAACCGTCCAGGGCTAAAATTAAGGGGAACCAAATGCCCAACACAATCAACAACAGTGAACGACCCAGAAACACTATCACAAAAGACATCCTAAATGCTTCTAGAGAAAAAAACAGGTAACTGCAATAGAATGAGAACCCAATAGTATCAGACTTCTCAGAAGATAACGAAGCATCACTTTCAATGACCAAACTATCATGCACGGGTGAGCACAGAACAAAAGCATTTTCATGCATGTAGGCTTCAAAGAGTTTATTTCCTCCACAGCTTTCTTAGGAAATATCTGAACTAACTGATTTCTTAGGAAACTACTTGAGAAATTACTCCACTAAGAAAGGAGAACAAACCGAAACTGGGTGATAAATAAATCCCCCCCAAGAGAGTGGTAAAGGAAAGTCCCAGGATGATGGTTTTTGGCGTTCTCGAGAAGAGCCAGTCCAGATTAGAGAAGGAAGACAGAGAGAACCAGAATGAAACATTCAGGGGAAAAATCAAATTCCACAGAGTAAAAGAAATGATTAAGAATCAGGTGGGAGAAAAAAGTGAAGGTATGAAGACAGAGAATGCAAGGATTTAAGAAAAAAATAAAAAAGGCAGCAGCAAAGAGTACTCAAAAAGTCACAGCCCGCACTGAGGGATTGAGAATGCTTTTTGACCAAAATGGGGGAAAGAAAGGCAACAAAATAAGGTTTTAGTGGCTAAGAGAATTCAAACAGAGTCCGGAGGTTGTCCTGGAGGTTAATCCTATGCAAGCCTCACCGAGATACGCCAAATGACCACAATATGATAGGCCCAAGTCAACAGTAGCCCCGAAAACTTTAAAGAATACTCGGATCCCTATCCGAGACTCTATAAAGGTTTCATTCACTAAGTTTATTTGCCAGAAATTTAGATTCTCCAGAGAACTTCTATGCCAGCTAAGTCCCAAAACCCAGAGGCAACAGCCTCTTCAAGAACATCAACTAGATGTGTCCCCTTTGCTCATAAAGTTGACACCCCTTTTCAACGTGAACAGGTTAGTGTGGTCACTGCCTAGACATCCCTGAAGATCAGGAAAGTGATTAAACTAGAGGAAGGGGCAGCAACAGACAAGATGGAATTTAACAAAGGATGATGAATACTGAATCTTCATACAGTTTTCTTTGACTTAGTTGTTAGGGTATTAGAATAGTAACAAGGAAAGAACTGAAATTGTGGAACTGTATCCCATAGCATTCTTTGAAATTTGTTCTATAGCTACTTGTTAAATGGTAATTTGGAAGCTATACTTTTTTGTATATATGCGTATTTCACAATAAGGAAATAACTGAAACTATGGTACTGTAACTCATAATATAACTCTGGAAATTTCCTATATATCTACTTGTTAAATCATATTTTGAAAGATATTGCCTTTTTGAAAATATGTCATATTTCATGATAAGGAAATAACTGGGAAAAAAAAAAAAAAGTCATAGCCCAAGCATGAAGTGAACTAAAACGGGGCAGAATGTTAAGCAAGAGTGAGGAAAAAAGAACCTACCTGACCTTGACTCCAAGAGCACTCTCCTGCAATGGCCCAGTGGTCACGAGGTGGACCGAGAGGAAGGAGGGCCTCCTGGCACTGACCAGCCAGACGGGGAACAGTCAGAATCAATAAAGTCAAAACCATGTGCTGGTTTCGAACTTTCTGAGTCAATCTATGACCCGGGAGCGGAAGTCTCGGTTTTAATCCAACAGCCACAACGTCAGCTGTCACTCTCCAAAGGAGGGGTGCAGAAAGCGTAAGGAATGACAGAGTTGCTTTTGTCCTGATTGCCCAAAGTGCAGAGTCAGAAAACACTGGCAAAGGGTGACAGGGTGAAGGGACACATTCATTCATTCAACCCACACTGAGTCAGCACCCACTATACCCTTGCTGGCACCGGGGACAGAAAAGCAAACAAGAAGGACACAATCCCTTACTTGTGGGACAAGGTAAGTAATATATAAAATGTGCTAAGAAGGAGCTAAGGGGAAAAATAAAGCGGAAAAGAAAAGGAGCTGAGAAGCACATGGTTGGGTAGGTGTGCCTGTTTGGAAGTATTATGTCCCCCAAAACACCATGTTCTTTCACGCAATCTTGTGGGGGCCGACATATTAGTGTTGATTAGGTTGGAATCTTTGGATTAGGTTGTTTCCATGGAAATAGGATCCACCCAATTGTGGGTAATACCTTTGACTGGATTATTTCCATGGAGGTGTGACCCCACCCATTCAGTGTGGGTCTTGATTTAGAGTCACACAGGCCCAGATGCCACTGTAGCTTAGAGAGACATTTTGGAGACAGCCATTGAAAACAGACTTTCGCAGATGCCTTTGGAGATAATAGCCCAGAGACACTTTGGAGAACGCCACTTTGAAACACAACCTGGGAGCAAGCAGACACCAGCCACGTGCCTTCCCCGCTAATAGAGGTTTTCTGGACACTATTGGCCTTCCTTTGGTGAAGGTATACTTGTGTTGGTACCTTAATTTGGACATTTTTTCCATGGCCTTCAGACTAAATTTGTAACCAAATAAACTCCCTTGATAAAAGCCAATCCATTTCTAGTATTCTGCATAACGGCAGCATCAGCAAACCGCAACAGTAGGTGTATCGAGTACTGAGCGAAGAAACTGCAACTGAAAGCAGGCAGCCAGAGAAGGATTTGCTAAAAAGGTCAGACGTGTATTTTCGTAGAGGATTCAGGGGTAAACAGGTTCTCCTCGTCATTCAGAGTTACAAAGGTGATCAATGCAAAAACAAATCATTTAACCATAAAACATTTAGAGGAGAAGAGGGGGCGAAAGGGCAGTTTTTTAAGACAGATGCTAATCTTTCATGCTGGTGAGTAAATGCATATTATTTAAATTTGAAAAATCAAGAAATAAGGATAAGCAAATTAGCTGGTGTTAAGGAACTAACCGCCAGGAGAACAAAATCCAGAAATGGCTAGAAGGTTTGCTACTGCAGTGAGATGACTGGTGATGACATGGAAAACTGCAGCTTTCCAATCTACACATTTCTGTTCTATTTAATGTGCACTATGCACATATTTGATATAAAATACTTTTTAAGTACATAAAGTATAATTGCAGAGGCTGGAATTTGCTAAGAATTTCACTAACGCTGTCAGACCTGATTCACTCTTCATTAAAAACTGGCAAGAAGTAACTCAGTGGAGTTTTTATTTCACTCAACAAATAGCTAACTGGGTTGTTGCTACTTGACACATTTGGTGCAGCTGCTCTCTGCTTATCTGCTGTGTGGATTTTGCAAGAGTGGACTCAGCTCACTGAAACCCTGACCACTAGCTGATGCTGTAGGGGGTGTGCCTCAAGCATCTGTGTGACCTCAAGCAGGTTACTGGGCCACTGTGAACCCGCGTCACAGGGCTGTCACGAGAGCTAAAGGAATTCAAGGTGCAGTGCACGAGACACAGTACACGCTGGACAAACGTGGACTGTTAACAGGACATGTGGCAGCTGCTTCGTTACTGACGTGGTAGGCAACGAAGGTGAAATACGGAGCTTAAAAGTGGATGAAAAAAAGATCATTCACAGGAAATAATAAAGTAAAAGTGGACGAAAATTCTTATAATTAATAACATATAGCGGAAGGGACAGTCTGTGACTTCCAAGAAGCATTATAAAAGGCATCGGGGCTTCTTCCCGGCTCCCACTTTGGGGATGACTGCTCTGGAGGACACCAGCCACCCCTCAGAGAGGTCCATGGGGCGAGGCGCTGAGGCCTCCTGCCAACCGCCAGTGGGAATCTTCCAGGTACGTGAGTGCACCTAAGTGGAAGGGGCCCAGCCAGCCTGTCTGTCACACCTTCAGGTGACCGCAGCCTTGGCTGACAGCTGGAGGCAACCTTAGGAGAGCCACCAGCTAAGCCGCTCCCAGGTTGCTGGCCCGCAGAAACTGAACAAAATAATAAACGCTTCTTGTTTTAAGAAGGGAAAAAAAAAAACAGTGAAAATCAACCCTGAACTCTGTGAAAAGAGATAAGGTGAGAGGGAGACGGCGAAGGTTAACTTTAGTGGAAGGCTGCCACAGAACACAAAGGGCCCTCAGCAGGGAAGAGGAGGCAGTGACAACCACTCACCGCTGCCGTCACGGCATGGAAGCAACCACAGACAGTACTTTAGAACGCAGTCAGGCGGCCTGGCCCTTCTGCAAAAGAGGGTGGTGGTAAGAATGAAATGAAAGCTTCCACACCGAAAGTGTTTACAGGAAGTGCTTAATAAATGGCTTTTATTGTTATTATTATCAATAGGTGCTTCACTAATACCTGCTGTTGTCAGCAACCATTTCTGCCGTCCTCCAAGAGGTTTAGAAGGAAGGAAGGAAAAGACAGGAAAAGGGAGAAGTGAAGATTCAAGGCAAGGAGAAATTGGGAGGAAGGAAAACCCAAAGGCTAAGGGAAGAACCCAGAAGAGAAAGAAACGGCTACTAGGCCACGAGTAATCTCAAGTCACCTTGACCCTGTCCTGCTTCTCCCACATGTGTCAGTCCCCCCACTGGGCAGTGAGCACCCTGCAGGCCTGGGGCCGGCGGCAGGAGCTGGACCTGCTCACGGCTCAGCTGGCGTGGCCATCTCAGCCACTGTCCCACCAGGCGGAGGGACCGACTGCCCAGCAGGGGCAGTGGGGGGCACACAGGGGCCCTCCCAACCCCAAAGCACGGTGCCAGCAGCAAGTCCCCCACCTTTATCAGTGCCCTCACTCAAGAAATATTTACGGAACTCTGTGATGTGCCAGGAGGCCCTCTGCTTAACAAGGGGACAGCCTCCCACAGCGCTCACAAAACAGCCGCCAATCTCACACCCCGATTCTCTGTCAGTCTTTCCCTGCCCCAGGGAGTCTTCTCCGACCCCCGTAAACGGGGTGAGATCCCACCTCTCTGCCCCAGCAGAATGGATTCTCCATAAAGCCGGGACCCCCCACCACAGTAACCAAGACCACTGCCGGGTCTGTGAAATAAGGCCCTTCTCTACCAACTGGCCACCTGAGTGGCACGGTGGGGAAGGAAGCCAGGGAAGGAGCAAAAGCGGTGAGTGAACAACTTTTACTGTTTTGCCCCAAGTGCGAGGGATTCTTAAAATGGCATCCAAGTCAAACGCAGGCCCAGAAAGCAGTCTCCTGATTACTCACCAGCTGCTTTCCAGTCACTCTCCCATCCACTTAGGCTAAGGGAACTGCTACATTCTCCGGATGCTTCTCGGAGCCCAAATCTAAATAATGACGCAAGAGGGCAGGCAACACGTCCTTTCAGTTTTTCCTACAATTAACTCAACAGCCGAAGGAGAATGCAGCTTCTGATGCTCAAATGAGAAAGGATGGGTGGAGAAGGGCCACTGAAACGTCAGTGAAAGGCCACCTGCCCCCCACTCGGCGGCCTGGAGGCACAAGTCTGGCCCTCGGAGCAGGTGGGGGCTGCCGCTCCTTGGGGAAAGGGCGAAGCCCAAGGGGTCTGTGTTGCAGGTCCTTGGACCCTGGGGAGCAGGCGGCTGGGGCGGGAGGCACTCACCACGCTTGGGCTTGGGGAAGCTGTCGTGCAGGCGGAACACCACCTTCTCCACGAAGTGCTGGATCTCACACTGCTCGGGGCCACGGACAAACACCATCCAGTCGTGGGTGAACCCCTCCGTGGTGGGCTTCTTCCGCAGCTGGGCCCGGTGACCCAGCTCTAACTTGACCTGGACAGTGCACTGGAGGGAGAAAGAGGCAAGGATGGGTCAAAGAGGCGAAATGCAAACCGTGCTGCCCCAACTCCTGTACAAGCTCTTTCAGTGCTGGCCGTGTTAAATAAAAAGACTCTTGAGTGGGGCGACGGGCATCTGAACCGCTATTAAAAGGCAACAGACGCCACACTAAACACTTCACATGTATTATCTGCCCACCAGGTCCACACAAGGCCCTGGGGAGCCCCAGCCTACCTCTCCCCTCACAGCTCTGTGCCAGTCATAGGGCCTCTTTGCTGTTCTTTAAATAAGCCAAGCTCCTTCCCCTCCTTCCCCCAGACTTGCCCACGGCCGGCTCCTCCTTGTCGTCAAGGTCTCGGCTCAACCGTCACCTCCTCTGAGAAGCCTTTCCTGACCTCCCAACCTGAAAGAAACACCCCACCCTGGGATCCCTCATCATCGTATCGCATGTTCTTCTCAGCGCTTGTCGCTATCAGGAACTGTCTTGGTACCTGTCTGTTAACTTGACTGTAACGTCAGCCCCTTGAGGTAGGGACGGGTCTCTAGCTGGAATCCTCACAGGGACCTCACTCAGTACCTCCGCGCCATCCAGAGCGCGGCTGAGGAAACCGAGGCTCTGAGCGAGAGCTGCGGAGCCGCACAGCCAGGGCTGCTCAGCTAGTGAGGAGAGGGGCCATTGTCAGGCCAGGGTCTGTGGGGCCCGAGAGCTCGCTCAATCCACCGCAACGCTGACGCTACATGATGAAAGTGTTTGCGTTCTTGCTCACCCTACAGAGTGCGTCATGGAGAACATGGCCCTCTTCAGCCACCCAAACCGCCAGCAACACCAGCTTTCAGTTCCAAAGGCCAAACAGGGACGCTCGGGGAGGATGGTACAGCAGGCAGGAAGCCCCCAGGGACAGCCACACAACGGGCCGCCAGCCGTGTTAGCTCAGTTTCCTTCTTTACACATGTGCTGATATTCTCCCCCAAAATATAAGGCAGCCCGTGCCAGTTCCACTCCACCAAATGTAAAACCACGAAGTCAACACCTCGGCTGGACAAAACCACTGACAAGGAACCCACTGTACACGGCCACTCTGGTTTTGATAAACCGCCCCAGACTTGTAAAAGATACACAGTCCTTTATGCCTAGTATCAGATACAAGAATGTTACAAAATAAGACAGAGGCCAAGTGGACACTTGTTTCTGAGTGCTGAGATAAGGCCGCTGGGCTCAGCCCAGGGGATGACAGCCACGTTATCCAGACTCAACTCCCCCGTGCTCGGTTCTCCCCACCGATGGGAGCACCCCACTTCATCCCACCCTCCGGGCCCCAGATCAGAAAGCTCCACTGCTGCCACTTTCAACCCCCTTTCTCACCAAGTGCACGCAGACAGCACAGCCATCCCTGTGGCCACAATCCCACCGCCTGGTCAGCCCCCAGCCCCTTCCGGGTGAGAGCACCCACGGGGACTGCCTGCTTCCCTCTGCACCCTCCTCCTTGGGCTCCCACACCCCCACCGCCGGTTCTGAAGCTTTTGATTGCTCACCACTCCCTGGAAATAAAGTCCAAACTCCACCAGACACCTCTCCACCTTCCAGCTCTGCATTTCCTCAAGCCCCAGAGGCTCCCTTTTTTCCCACACTCTAGCCCTTCTGAAGTCAGACTGCATCTTGCAGTCCAGATGTAAGTCTCATGTCCTGAGGGGTGCCCCCACCCCTCCGGGAGGCACTGCTACGTTGGGGGCATGGCCTGGAGGCTCCAGGAAGAACACTCGCCTGAGGGTCCAGCTAAACCACACAGCTGGGTGTCCCTGCGTTCCCTCTGTTCCCTTGGCCCCGGGTGCCCTCAGCTCACCTTGCCGTATCAAAATTCTACCCATCCCTGGCTCAAGCGCCCCTTTCCCCAAAGCCCTCCTGATCTCCGCGCTGGAAAGTCACCATCTCCTTGGCATCTCCGCAGAATCCTGTGTGCAGCCCCCTGTGCCCACCTCACCCTGCCTCAGTCTCCTGAGCTGTTTGCTGCCGCCTCCGTGTAAAGCCTCCGAGCAGGGACCACATCTTGTTCATCCTTTTACTCTCTCTCTTAGAGTCATGGTACATGAGGCATCAATAACACGGGACGGATTAAACTAAGAGCCTTCCCAGATCAGCAAGCTGGGTGTCGTGCTTTCCGCCACGGGAGGACCAAATCGGCCAATAACACAGTGGGTCTGACGTGTGGAAGAGCCCGTGAGAGGCTTGGGGCTCCGGATACTCAGCAAACCAGACAGAGTTCCCCTGGTACAAGATGAGGGTCCCTTTGGGGTCCCACAGGGAATGAGAGTGGTGACTAGCTAAGGTTGGGGATACGCCAGAGGAGGGGCTGAAGTCTGCAAGGAGCTTTTAGATGCAATGCAACAGAAATGACCAACTGCAAGTGGAGGGCTGGATGAGGAGACAGTATCCGAGGACAAGTATTCCGGCCATCCGTGCACATCTGGACTGAAGGCAAGCAGGAAAAAATAAACGACAATGACAAAACCCACTATAAGGCACAGAGAGGGAGTGGCGGGGAGGAAGGAGGTAAAAAGAGCCTGAAATGGGAGACTGGGCAAGGCATTAAGGGTGAAGGCCAGGCGAGGAGACTCAAGTAACCCCAAATCCAGGTTGCTGGGGTGATGCCGAGGCCAGTGATGGCAGAGAGATCGGCTGCACTGATAAATCCCGGGTGCTGACGGAACATTTACTTGGAAAGACCCTACCAAAGGCTAGAGATGAGGGGCTAACTGTCAGGATAAACACTTAATACTCAACATCAGCCACAAGCCTCCATTTAAAAAGCACTGCCTATGGAGAACATTCAACCAACACAAACCCAAACAAAATTTACATTATCCCTAACAGGCTGTATCCGCCATATACATTGGCCTCTGCCTTTCTTGGCAGGTTTTTGCACTGGGAATAGGGAGTGAATCTCCGAGTCGCTGGGAAGGTTAAGGTGAAAACTAAATGTGTGTAATTAAAATAGTAACAATTCCACGCTGGAAAACAACCTGAGGTTCTCCGGTGCTAACTCCCACATCGTTTGATTGCCTCCTCCGACACTGCTCAAACCCCTGCTGACCTCCTGGCATTTCTGATTACATGGGGTTCCAACTCAGGGCACACAGACAGCAGAGCAGTCACTGTGCAAGAAGGGGAGGCTGCAGCTCCATCGGAGAAGGGGGTGGAAATGGACGTGCCAAAAATAAGCTTCAGAGGCCAAAGTAAACAGGAAGGTTCTGAAGCAGCGATGGGTAAATCTTGGCAGCCAGCGGGCTGTGCCCAAAGCCCCAGCAGGGGCAGCCCCGATGCCCTAGGGGCTGGTGCCAACCTTGGCCTCCACACCCCTGGGCAGGGCATGCCATCGACTCGAGGTCTGCCCCTGGCATGCCGATGCCCAGAGCAGAGGAACACGCCCCTGAATGCTGGAATCTTCTAAGAAACAAAGATCGTGGAATAACAGAGTCTGTGCCACAAGGTTAAAAAAATTTTTTTTTTCACTGAATCAATGAGACGTTCAAGCCACATTAACTGGAGGCGAGTGATCAGTGCCTAACGCCGAGCCCTGGGCAACCACTTTGACTTGTCAAGTCACGATAATTTATTAGCATGGCCAAGCTGATCCCACATCCAAGAGTGATGCCTCTCCCTTCTTTTACTCCACCTGGATTCCTTCTCCACACAGGAGAACCAAAAAATGGAAGCAACCTATGAAGGGTGCCCGGCAAAAGAGGTTAGCTGACGGCAAGGTTAAACTTGGACTCTTGGAATGAATGACTTTGGCATCCCTCAGTGCTTCCCCAAATTTCCCAAGTGGCAGCCTCATCCCAGGTTCTTTCAAAGCACCAGGACTGCCCTCTGCTCCAAAGCCACTTTGCTGGAACCTCAAGAATCGATGGCTGAAAGCAATCCCAGGGGCTCGGCCTCAGTTACTGTCACTTCCAGGGAACTTTGGGGATCCCCTTGCTACCCGCTCCCCAGCAAAGCCCACAACAAAGCGCAAGATTCCAGGCCTGCCCTGGAGAGTGTTAACTATTTTACTTCTGGGGACTCAGCAGAAAGACAGTGGATGGAGGGGCTCGTGGGCTCCAAGGGCCATCTGGGGACAGTTGGGCAGGGACAGCGGGCCTCGACTGGCTCTGCCCTCTCTGTGGGCCAAATGGCTGAGGATGCTTGGCACCAGAGGGACGGAATCCCAAACCCCACAAAAGCCAGGCAAATGCATCCTGGAGGACTGCTTCCCTGCCACGATTTCACTGAAAAGTACCGCTTTCTCAGGGTGTGGGCTGAAATGGCCCACGTCTGGCACAGAGAGAGAGAGCCTTGTTCCAATGGCTCCAGACAATCCAAGCCCCTTGCTTTTGCCAGCTCCTTCCCCCTTCCCACGAACCCTGACCTCAGCCTGGCCCCAGAAGGCAGGTCTTTAACAACAACTTTATCTGTAAGATTTCCCCTGATTTTTCTGGTGGGAATTCTTTTCAGCGGATGCCCTCTCCTCTGGGAATCTGCACATTACCAAGTGGTATAATTACGCCTGCAGTTTGGCTACTGCGCCCAATTCCCTGTGCTGAGACAACTCCCTCCCCTCCCAGAAGGGGAAAGCACTGAGGAGTCTTTTCCTGCTTCAGCCCAAATTGATTTTGCCAAATCCTACTGGACCTGGCGTGTTTGCTGGCAATGTGGTCTATGCACATGCAATTAGGAAACGCTAACGGGGCTGGGCGATCCTATGGGGTGAAGGCAGAACAGGACCAAGTAAGACATGCTCAGCAGAACTTTCTCCCAGTCGGGGGCTCGGGGAGCAGCCACTGAATCGGGAATGGAAGAAAGAAGGGGAAGCAATGAGGCCCCCTGTGTCGGTCCTCTAAAGCGGAAGACTGCCTGCCCACGGGATGGTTAAGGCCAGGGGGAAGGACCCCCACTGAGGGCTGCCTGAGGCCCTAGTATTCAGATCACCGGTCTGCACCCCCAGCCCTCTTCCACTCCATCTGCCCTGCTCTCTCTGAATCGGGGCACAAGGTTATAAAACAAAGGCTGAAAAGGGGCTCAATGAATTTCTCTCTGAAAACTCGCTAAGAATATCTGGGGAGACCAGATGGATATGCAAATATACCCACAATCCTTAGAGTTTTCAGGTTCCTAGTAAGACTGACCCTCACCAAACCCCCAGGGGAGGCGCCTCAGACGGGGTGTTTATGAGTCGCCAGCCGGGTGGAGATGGTGTGCCCAGTCTCCAAAGTTCTCCAGGGAGCAGGGGCGCAGTCTCGGTTGATTTCTGAACATGCACAACCCCAATGGACGCACGGGGCTGGTTACTCAGAGGTCGAGTCCTCGTTACTTCTATTTTACAGACATTTGGCGAAGCTCATAAAGTGCAAAACCTGGCGTTAGAAACCACGATGGATGGCAAGAGGGAAAGGACTCTGGTCCCTGCCCTCAAGTTCTTTGTGACAGAATAACTTTAGGACAAAAAATAATTGGCAAACCGGCTTTCCAGGCACTGAGTTTTGGAGTTGGGGGGAAACAAACCCCCAAGTTAGTGTTTTCCTCAGCCATCCTGAGCTTTTCTACCCAAGGCCTGCAGGGAAGGGCAGAGATGCCCAGGTGGGAATTCTACCAGCCCCGACCCCTCTCTTGACCGTCCTGGGCCTGTACCTGCACATCTGTAAGATGGGTGGCTGAACGGTTCAAGCCCTGGACAGTAGAAACCTTGTTCCTTCTGGACAACAGAGCATCAATGCCAGGCGGTTATTTCCAAATTTAAACTTAGTAGAACCTTTTAAGCAATCAACAAGCATCAGTTCAACTGTCCAATTCAGGTGATCTGTACCCACTTCAGGGGCCAGGGGCATTCCCCCCAGAAAGACTGGGGCTCCCTGGAGAAGAGACCTACTCAGATGGCAAACACCACATCCTCTGCTACTCCTGGTAGCTCACCCTACCCCCATCCTGCCAGCATGTGCTCAATCTTATCTGGGCCCACTCTGTACTGACTAGCACAGATTGGGGGTTGGGGTGGGGAGGGAATCAACACGGAGATTAGGGTCAGGGCAAAGGGAACCAGACAGACTTTCTCCTGGGCATGGGAAAAAGAGTTCAATGTTGAGAAGTTGGGAGCCCAAAGCAAAATGTACAATCCCACTTCTTAGCTAAAGTCCTAAAGGATGCAAGAGGAGGGGAAATGAGAATCTAAGCATCCCCAAGCAAGCAAGGGGGAAGAACTGCAGTTTCACACTCAAGTGAGGCATCAACAGGTTTGCAGCATCACGGGGGAGAAAGCAAAGGCTGAGATTCTGCTGGATTCAATGTGCTTTCTGTGCACCCTGAGGCTTTCTCCAACCCTCACAGCCAACTCACCTACTTGGGTAAAAAAAAGACCCATTCTCCCCAGTTTCCCCAAGGGCCTCTGGCTCTGAAGGGACAGAGCTCCTGTGCCTCTCCCAGATCTGTAGGAAAGCACAGTTGGGAAGGAGAATAAGACTCTGGGTCCACTGAGGCTTTCCTTTGGGACCTGCTTCACTTGTAAACACTTCTGCAAGGACTTAGACTAGCACTTTCCAGCAGAAGTTTCTGTGATGATGGAAATGTTCTGAGCCATCCTGTAAGGTAGCCAGTGGCCACGTGGCATTACTACTGAGCACTTCAAATGTGGCCTGGAGTGACGGAGGAACTGAATTTTTCAACCTAATTAACTTAAATTTAAATAGCCACCATGTGCTAGAGGCTGCCATACCCAGCAGTGTGGACCTGGCTCTCGGGCTTGTGTGTCTTCACCAGTCCACCCAAGCAAGGCTTTATGTGGGACCAAGACTGCCACCTAATCTCACCATTCCACTTACAGAAATGCAACTGCCCAGGCCCCTGGGGCCCAGCCCATCACCAAAGGACCGCACACGCCTCACCTTATGCCAACTCCCTGGGACTAAGGGGTGGGGTGGGGGGCAGAGGCGATACCCTATGCCCTTGTGGTGCTGAACAAGACTTTCCCAAAAGGTGACCTCATTTAAAGAGGCCACTGAAGGTCATTTTGTTTTGCTTTTTAACTCGATACAGACTGGTGGCAACAAGCAATGTCTCTTCAACAGAAATTAACTCACGCCACTGGATGCAAATTCATTGTTCAACCTATAAGCACATCCCTACTTCTCAAGAGAAAGGAAGCAACACCAAAACCAAGGGAGACCATGGTGAGTGGGCGCCAATTCTGTGCCACAGGGAGCTGGGATGGGATGGGCAAGGGGAGGTCCCTGGCCCCCAACCCCTGAAATCACCCAGCCACACCGCGCCTCCGCAAAGGGAGCCGCCTTGGTGGCGCCAGCAGCCACGGGTGCCCCAACCTGCCCTAGTTAACGGCGGAGATTTCGTCGGCCACCCCCACAGCCCCACACCACCTTTGCTGGCCTCATGCCCCCGGAAGCCAGGGGGAGGAAGGCGGGATGAAGAAATGATCCCATGTTTGGGGGAGCAGTGGTGCTGGGCTTGAGGCTGCAGGGAAGCACCCTGGGTAATGAAGAGGAGGGAGCAGAGATGTGGGTGAAGGGGATACAAAGGGCCAAAAAGGCCTCGGGTTTACAGGAACTGACAGGACTGGTCCCAGGCTGCCAAATCAAAGAGGGAAGGGACATCGGACAGTTGATGGAGGTTGAGGAACCCGCTCTGGGTTTAGGGCAAGGCTCTGGGTGGGATCAAGGCCCCAAAAAGCTGGGGAAGGAAAGGGAAATGCGGGGGGCAGGTTAGTGGCTGAAAGATGTAGCATCAGGCTGGGGGAAGCTGGCCTGATGTGGGAGGTGGCCCTGCATGTAAGGAGAGGCTGGGTGCCCAAGACAGGGCTCTTAGGGGAGACTGGGGTTCGTGAAAGACGAACAGGTGAGGCTGGAGAAGCCAAACTCAGAAGAGACATCTAGACTAGGGGGAAATATGGGGAAGTGTAAATTAGGTCCCAGGGGGCAAAGATGGCTTAAGCTGAGGGGAGGCACAGGCGTCTGATGACTGAGAGGTTTAAAGGCCCCAGATCAGAGAAGAAAATGCCCCAGGCCCCGGTCTAGGAGGAGAGGGTCCGAAGGCACTGGGGTCCTGGGGAGAGTGACCAGGGCCTGAAACCAGAGGGGCTGAGGCATCAGGGTGAGTCAAAGGGATCTGAGAAGAGACTGAGGAATCTCAACCCAAGTACAGTGAGAGAGGACACCCAAAGCAGGCCTAGGACCTTGGAGGAAAAGGTAGAAGACTGGGGTCCCAGGGAGACAGAGGGAGCTCGGGCCCAGGCACAGACGTGAGGGGAAACGGGTGCCGGGGAACAGGCAGCATCAGAGGGGAGAGAAGGCTCAGGCCAGTGTCCTCAGCCATCCCAGGGGGCTCAATTCAGGCAGAGGATGAAGGGAAAGAAGGCTGGGGCTGGGCCTGGGTTGGAAGAAGGAGCTCTAGAGGATCTGAGGGAACTCAAATCTGGGTGAAGCAGAGAGATGAGGCAGCAGGTTAGGGGATCAGAGAGCATAAAGGGGTACAGGGCCAGGGTCCAGAGAGGGAAGGAGGCACAGGCTGGTCCTGGATCCAAAGAGGGAGGGGTACAGGGGTCCCCAGGGGAGTCTGAGGGGCCTTTGGGTCTGACCAGGATCCAGAGAAGAGTCTGAGGAGGCTGCGGGCCACACCAGGATCCCAAAAGGGATCTGAGTGGGCTCTGGGCCGGGAAGGGATTCCAAAGGACGCCCAACGGGATTCTGCGCCGATTTGGGGGGAAAGGGGGTATCTGAAAGAGCTCTGGGCCGATCTGGGGGTAAAGGGGGTATCTGAAGGGGCTCTGGGCCGATCTAGGGTTCCAGGGGAGACCTGGGGGTTTCTGGGCCAGGCTGGGGTTTGGGGGGGGATCTGTGTGGGGGGGTCTCTGGGCCGGGCCGGGGTCCGTGGGGTGGGGGAGGGGCGCCCCCGCCCCACGTAAAGGCCCGGGGAGCGGCGAGCGCGCACACGCACAAAGCGGAGAGGAGCGGGCGCGCGCGGGGCAAGGGCACGGGCAGGGGCAGGGGCAGGGGTGGGGAGGCCGGGACCCAGGCGCGCCTGGCCGGCGGGCGGAGGGCGGGGGCCGGGCGGCGGGGCTGCGCTGGGGCGGCGCGGCCGCTCCTCACCTGATTGTCCATGGCTGGCGCCCCGCCCCGCCCCCGGGCCCCGCGTCGCTCGCCGCCGCCGCTGCCGCCGCCGTCGCTCAGCGCCACCCCGCCGCCCTCATTGTCTGTCAGGCGCCGCCGCCGCCGCTCCGGGCTGCCCGCCCGCCAGCCCCGCGGAACCGGAAACCGCCGCCAGCCCGGGTCGCGCACCGACCGCGGGTCCCCGCCGCCGACTCGGGCCCGCCGCCCCGACTGACGGCCGCCTGGGCCACTCAGCGGTGCTGACGGCCGCTCGCGGGGCGGGACTTCCGGCCTGGCGGGGGACAGCCGGGCTGCGGTCGGAGGGACGAAGCCCGCAGCCAATGGGAGGCCGGGGCAGGAGGGGCGGGAGGAGGGAGGGAGGGAGGCGCGAGGCGAGCCCGGGCAAGGGGAACGCGAGGTGTGCGCCGCACGTGGAGGGGGCGGGGGCGGGGCCGGCACTCCGCGCCTGCGCGCTGCGGCCCGCAGGGGGCGCTGCCTCATGGCCGGCGCGGACGCGCGGCAGGAGCTCTGGGGAACGGGCCCTGGGACCCCGGTGTTGTCTGCCCGGTGTTGCCCTGGGGTCCGGATCTGAAGATTAATTTTCCGATTTTGGATCTGGTGGCAAACCTGGCCAACTCGCTTCTCCGCCGAGTCTCAGTTTGCGTTTTTGTAAAATAGGAGCAATGACAAGGACGATGCGATTCTATTTCATGCTCCTTTGAATGATAGACTCGAAATCGTGTTACATTAAAATGATCAAGAGAGTCTCACCTTATCCACGAAATTGTAAATAATGCTAACCCCTCCAAATATGGTCTTTTAATTTACCTAGCATCACATAATTTCACAGGAAATTGTAAATCGTATTTCTACTGGAAATCGAAAATTTTCCCGGACTTTCTCAGAATCTTGTAAACCACTGTCTCTCGGATATTTGAGCATCTGCCTGCGATTTGGGGACCTTTGGACAGTTATTTAAATTTTCTTCTTATAACCAAAAATCAGATTTTTAAATTTTACTCTGTTTTTGCCCTCCACTTTCGGTGTCAGCCAATCATTCGTTAGGTGACTGACGCTGTAAAAACAGCTCCGGGAGATCAACAACTCTGGAACGGAAGAAGTCCTGATAGAAACTCTGAAGAAAGCCACACCGCTGTCATGGAAACACAGTGCTTTTAAATTTAGGGCAGGGCGAGCTGAGGAAAAAAGAAAAAAAAAAAAAAGATCATGCTGAGAAGATAAGCCGCAACATTTAAAGTGGGTACGACTTTGTTACTTTTCTAATGCTATAACGGGATGTAAGTAGATCAGTGGTTCTAAGTGGTCCCCGGAATCAACAGTATCACCTAGGAACTTTCTTAGAAATGCAAATCGTGACATGCTAGACCTACTCAAACAGAAACTCCGGGGGCGGGACCAGCAGTCAGCGTCTTTAACCAGTCCTTGCAAGCGATTCTGAGGCTCACTCAACTTTCAGAACTGCTGTCCCAGTAAAGGGACAAGTTGAGGGGAGAGTGGGAGCCGGCAATTTATCTCTGAGAACAGCTTTCAGGGAAAAGTCTTTAAGCTACAATTGTTTCAGTGGTGTGCTTTAAAAGAATGCAGCCCCTCCCCCTTACATTTATTTATCGAGAAATTACCCATAAATTGCATTTTGAATTCTTGGGAGTTTTCAAAAACTACCTCCCGGGAGGGCCAACACCCTTGAGGTGGAACCGTCTTGGGCATTAAAAAAAAGAATGACTCATTGATATTAAAACACTGAAACTCAGGCTTCACTTTTGAAGGTGACAATTGTATCAACCCCTTACTTCCCGTGCCTTTATGGCATGAAACCAACCCCAGCTGTCCAAGGAAAGCTCTGTTGACAACCAAATGCCAGCCAATAAATGTGGAAAGGACAGTAGAAAAATCACCACTTTGAAACCCCTAATGAAATAACCTTTTCAAGCAAGAGTCATCAGTGGATGCTAAAACCATTAACTGAAAGATTGTTGGGATTCTGGATATTCTCATGTCCCCCAAGCATCTTCCCACAGATTGTCTGCCAGCTGTAAGGAGGAATAAAATAACCTTACAACGAAAAGACCAGACTTGCCCAAAGTGACCACTCTTAGCGTAAATGTGAGACAAACTGGATAGCCACGTCCTGCTAGAATACGACAGCATTTCAGTCAGTGTTCTCCAGAAAACAGAACCAACAGGAGATTATATATCTTATTTATTATAAGGAATTAGCTCACACGTCCAAAGGGGCTGGTAAGTCCAAACTCCATAGGTCAGATCAGAAGCCAGAACTCTAATAAAGGTGAAGCCGAGGTCCTTAGTCTAGAAGCTGGCTGACTGGCAATTCCAGTAAGAGCCAATGTTGAAGGTGAGCCCAAATTCCTCTTCTGACTTCTGTAATCCTCAATTCTGGATTTTAAGACCTCCAGTTGATTGGATGAGGAGAATCCCTACATCACCGAGGGTCACCTCCTTTGTTAATTGTAGATGCAATCAACAGATTATGTGTAGATGCAAATCCCATTGCAGGATACCCTCACAATAATAAACAGGCCAGAGCCAGCTTGACCAAACAACTGGATACCATAGCAAGGTAAGCTGACACATGAAATTAAGCATCACAGATAAAAAGTGCATAGCACCAAAAAGGAATTGTTCTTGCCCCAAAAGCATAACCTGAATCTAATCACACCTTTAGTCCTAACTTCCAGTTTACAGGAAACACAGGGGATGAAATCTCAAAGGTGGGACTCTTTACAGCCCTGTTTCCCCAATTGGTCAGCAGGATGAAAAGAAAGAAATCGGGACTGTCTTGGATTAAAAGAGATGTTAGACTGTATAACATAGTGAACCCTCTTGAGGGTGAAATGTTCTAGAATTGATTGTGGTGATGAATGCACAACTCTGTGAATTTGCTAGAAGATGCTGATTGTCCACTTTAGATGAATGGTATGGTATGTGAATAAAACTCTCAAAAAAAAGAAAAGATGTTAGACGCATCACAACCGAGTACAACGTGTGGTCCTTAACTGGCTCTTCAATTTGAGCAAACCAGCTGTATCAACCTGGGAAATTTGTATACGAAATCTACTGGATGATATCGAGACTTATTTGGTTAGGTGTGATAATGGGCTTGTATTTTTGTAGGAAAATGTCTATGTTTTAGAGATGCATAGGGGTGAAATATCACCATGTCAAATTGCCTTTAAAATGTTAGCAAAACATAAGCAGACAAAGCAAACATGGCAAATGTTAAGAGTTGTTACATCTTGCTGATGGATATGTGGGAGTTCATCAAACTGTTCTCAATTTTTCTCTGCATGTTTGAAATCTTTTATAATACAGAGTAAATTTTTAAAAAAGGAGACATCCTTTGCCTAAAATAGGAACACTGTATTGCTTCCTCTAGGAGAAGAGTAGAAAGGTGACCCATTCTCTCTTTAGTGGTACTTCCGTAATAGCCAATCTTTTTACACAGGAACTCCAGAGTACAGATTCTATATTCCTATCTCATTTCACCCTCGTGATACTAAGAGGTAGGTGTCATTGTCCCCATTTTACAGATGAGGAAACTAGGGCTCAGAGGAGGGAAGTGACTGGCTTAAAGCAGCATGGTAAATATATGGCAGAGCCACGGACCCCTGCGAATCAGAAGGGCTTGATCTTTAATCTGCACTCTTGTTGCCCCATGTCTTTTTGTTTTGTTTTGTTTTGTTTTTTTAAATACAGTTTTATTGAGATATATTCACATACCCTACAATCATCCACAGTGTACAGTTATTCAGACTACCATCATACAGTTGTGCATTCGTCACCAGAATCAATTTTTGAACATTTTCCTCATTCCAAAAAAAATAAAAATATAAGTAAAAAAGAACACCTAAAACATTCCATCCCCCCTGTGCCAGTTTGGATATATTATGTCCCCCCAAACACCATGTTCTTTGATGCAGTCTTGTGGGGGCAGACGTATTAGTGTTGATTAGGTTGGAACCTTTGGATTAGGTTGTTTCCATGGAGATGGGATCCACCCAACTGTGATAACTCTTACTATATTATTTCCATGGAGGTGTGGCCCCGCCCATTCGACATGGACCTTGATTAGTTTACTAGAGCCCTGTATAAGAGCTCAGACAGACGGAGCCTGCTGCTGCAGCTGAGACAGATATTTTGAAGACAGCTGTTGAAAGCAGAGTTTTGCTGATGCTTTGGAGGTAGTAACCCAGAGGTTGCCCCAAGAAGCTGACACAGAGACATTTTGGAGAACACCATTTTGAAATTTGACCTGGGAACAAAGGAAGAAGACACCATCCATGTACCCTCCCAAACAACAGAGGTGTTCCAGACACCATCGGCCATTCTTCCATGAAGTTACCTTATTCTTGATGCCTCAGATTGGAGACTTTTATGGGCTTAAGACTGTAACTTTGAAACCAAATAAACCTCCTTGATAATAGCCAATCCGTTTCTGGTGTTTTGCAAATGGCAGCATTAGCAAACCAGAACACTCCCCACCCCATCCCACCCTATTTTTCATTTAGTTTTTGTCCCCATTTTTCTACACACCTGTCCATACACTGGAACAAGGGAGTGTGAGCCACAAGGTTTTCACAATCACACAGTCACACCATGTGAGGTATGTAGTTATGCAATCATCTACAAGAATCAAGGCTACTGGGTTGCAGTTCAACAGTTTCAGGTATTTCCTTCTAGCTATTCCAATACACTAAACACTAAAAAGGGATATCTATATAGTGCATAAGAATGCCCTCCAGGGTGACCTCTGGACTCCATTTGAAATCTCTCAGCCACTGGAACTTTGTTTCATTTTTCTTCCCCATTTTTGTCCGAGAAGTTTTTCTCAATCCTCAATGCCAGGGCCAAGCTCATCCCCAAGAGTTATGTCCCACATTGCCAAGGTGATTTACACCCCTAGGAGTCATGTCCCATGTGGGGGGAAAGCACTAAGTTCACCTGCAGTATTAGCTTAGAGAGAGAGGCCACATCTGAGCAACAAAGAGTTTCTCTGGGGATGAATTTTAGGCACAGTTCTAAGTAGGCTTAGCCTCTCCTTTGCAGTAACAAGCTTCATAAGGGCAAACCCCAAGATCAAAGTCTCATCCTACTAAATTGTTAGTCCTCAAAGTTTGTGAGAATATCAGTAGTAACCCAAATGAGAAAATCCTACATTTCTGCATTTTTCCCCAGTTCCTCAGGGGGTCCCTGCAAATATATTTTTATTCTCTGCCAAAATTACTATGAGATGTATCAGGATTTCATACTAACCTGTACAAACCTACCAGGTCTCCCTTCCTATTTAAGGTTCCATTTAATTATGGGTGTTTGAATAAACTGTTCAAGTTAAATTATTTAGTATGCTGTAGAAGATATATATCCTGCTCCAAATAAACATCTCTTCCCTTGATCTCACACAAAAGTTGAAGTTTTAAAACATAGTCAATATTGTCCTTTATCCTTTGGCCTGATTTGCCTTAGTTCTAACCAGATCCATTTCATTGCTATCTATAATTGAAGTCTGGACTCTTTTTCAGCTTAACAGTTGCTGTATGGGGGTAATACTGACATTCATAGCTGCTGAGCTCTAGCTGTGAGTTTCATATGTCACATAGATACCCAAAGTTCCAGAGACCAAACAGGTTATACACAAAGAGCTCAGCATTTCAGTATTTAGAGATAACCATTGCAACTCAGAAATAGATGTCGCTGCTGTAAGAGCTTACATTCTAGGGACCACTACAATAAGCTTTACCCTGATAAGCTGTGCTCTAAGATTCAATTTTCAGAGTTTACACAGTATAGTTAGCCCATATTAGTGACACACCATAATGTTTGTCTTTGCGTTTCTGGCATACTTCACTCAAAATGCTGTCCTTAGTATCCATTCACCTAGTTGCATGTCTCACAGCTTCATTCCTTCTTGCAGCTGCTCAGCATTCCATTGTGTGCATACACCACAGTTCACCATTCTGTTCATCAGTCGATGCACCCTTAGGCCACCTCCACCCATTGCAAATCGTGAATACTGCCACCATAAACACCCATGTGAAAATGTCCATTCGTGTGCCTGCTCTCATATCTTCCAAGTATATACCCCATAATGAGGTTGCAGGACTTTATGGCACCCACATGCTTCGCTTCTAGTTGCCCCATGTCTTAACTCAGTGCCTGCCAACAGCTTCCCCCATAAAACCACGAGCATCCGTGCATGTTTCCTGAATAAAGAGGTCAGGGGAGGCTTCCTGATGGAGGGGAAACTGAGGTTGAGGCTTGAATTGAAGGTGAATTCAGATTGGTTTTGGGGTGGGGGGAGGTGTACTGTTTCAATAAGGGGTTGGGAGGTGGGATTGTGTAGGACTTTGTGCTGGTTATCTATTGCTGTGTAACAAGCCACCCTAACTGTAGCAACTTTAAAACAACAGTCATTTCTTTGGCTCACAAATCCATGATTTGGACAGGGCTTACAAGGGACAGCTTGTCGCTCCTCGTCATGGTGTCAGTGGCTTGCTTAGGGCTGGAGAATCCACTCCCAATGGGGACCCTTCATTCGTGATTTGCAAGCTGGTGCTGGCTGTAGGTTCTTCTCCATGTGGACTTCTTCACGGTGTGGCTTGTGCTTCCCGGCAGCCTGGTGGCTGGGTTCTAAGAGTGAGTGTGCCAAGAGAACCAGACAGAAGCTGCACCATCTTGAATGAACTTCAGAAGTCACATGGGCTCCCTTGCACCAGAGTCCCAGAACTCCCAGATCCAAGGGGGAAGGAACCCAGACCCATCTCTGTGTGTTCTTTACTGCCCTCATCTTCCCCACCCCCCAAAGTGGGACCCGATTCCCAGGGGTGTAAATCTCCCTGGCAACACAGGATATACTCCTGGGGATGAATCTGTACCCAGCATCGTGGGATTGAGAACATCTTCTTGACCAAAAGGAGGATGTGAAATGAAACCAAATAAAGTTTCAGTGGCTGAGAGCTTCCAAAAGGAGCCGAGAGGTCACTCTGGTGGGCACTTTTATGCACAACACACATAACCCTTTTTTGTTTTAATGAATTGGAATAGCTAGAAGTAAATACCTGAAACTATCAAACTCCAACCCAGTAGCCTTGAATCTTGAAGATGATTGTATAAAAATGTAGCTAATAAGGGGTGACAGTGTGATTGTGAAAACTTTGTGAATCACACTCCCTTTATCCAGTGTACGGATGGATGAGTAGAAAAATGGGGAGACTACGGATCCTAGAGACGCCTTGTCTGTACGTGTGTGGAATGCACCTGCGCCAGAATCTTCACTCTTTCTGACTGCCTTTTGCTTGGGAATAGCCTCAGCTGCTCCAATATTTGAGTCAAATTTAGAAGTACATTGGACCGAGTGGAAGTCAGAGCACCAGAGACTATATGGCGGGAATGAAGAGGATTGGAGGAGAGCAGTGTGGGAGAAGAATATGAAAATGATTGAAATGCACAATCTGGAATACAGCCTGGGGCAACACAGCTTCAGGTTGGGAATGAATGCCTTTGGTGACAAGACCAATGACGAATTCAGGCAGGTGATGAATAGCTTTCAAAACCAGGAACCCAAGAAGGAGGAAATGTGCTCTGAATCTCCCTCTGAAGTCTCCACGTCTGTAGATTGGAGGGATAAAGGCTACGTGACTCCCGTGAAGGATCAGGATCACTGTGGTTCTTGTTGGGCTTTCAGTGCAACCAGTTCCCTGGAAGGACAGATGTTCCAGAAAACTGACATACTTGTTTCACTCAGTGAGCAGAAGCTGGTGGACTGTTCACAGGCTGAGGGCAATAGCAGCTGCAATGGCGGCCTAATGGACAATGCCTTCCAGTATGCCCAGGACAACAAAGGCCTCGATTCAGAGGAATCCTATCCATATGTTGGAAAGGACATGACCTGTAGCTACAAACCTGAGTATTCTGCTGCCAACGACACTGGCTTCGTGGAGGTCGCTCCACTGGAGAAGGCCCTTATGGTGGCAGTGGCAACTGTAGGTCCCATCTCGGTTGCTATTGATGCAAACCATGATTCCTTCCAGTTCTATGAATCAGGCATTTATTATGAGCCAGACTGCAGCAGCTGAGACCTGGATCATGGGATCCTGGTGCTCGGCTATGGCTCTGAAGGAACAGATTCAGATAACAATAAATACTGGCTCATCAAGGACAGCTGGGGTGAAAGTTGGGACATGGAGGGCTACGTAAAGATGGCCAGAGACCGGAACAACCACTGTGGAGTCACCACAAAAGTCAGCTATCCCACCGTGTGACCTGATGCGTGCTGATAATGAAGCACTCGAGGACGGCTTATCGGAATTTCATTTTAAAACTGACCAGCCCTCACGTGGGATTAAACACTTGAATCATTGAGGACCCAAGCTGGTGATTTAAATTCTGTGATATTTTTACAATGGTAAAGTGTTACCACTATATAATTACTGCTGTAAAGAGCTTCGTAATATCTCATTGCTTAGCATTGCTTAATGCTAAGACTTGAATTTTCATTTTTTTAAAAGGATGTACAGTTGTACCTTTATAAATAAAACCTAATTTCATGAGTAGGAAAAAAATAGGGACAAAAACTAAATGAGAAATAGGGTGGAATGGGGGGAATGACTTGGGTGTTCTTTTTTACTTTTATTTTTTACTCTTATTCTTATGATTTCTGGTGTAAGGAAAATGTTCAAAAATAGATTGGGGTGATGAATGCATAACTATGTGATGGTACTGTGAACAGGTGATTGTACACCATGGATGATTTTATGGTATGTGAATATATCTCAATAAAACTGAATTTAATTTTTTTAAAAAAGGTTATGTTCTTACTAAGAAGCTCATATGGAATGCAGCTATGTTGAAAAATATGCAACCTTCCGTGGACACAGTCCCCAAAGCCTGACACCCATTCCCTGGGTAATTGTATTAATTTGCCATTAAATAAAATAAAACCCAGGTGTATCATGGACTTGGAAGTCACAGATGAGGAGACGTTGAAAGGCAAAGCCCTATCTCTTACTCTCTACTCTTCGTTCACTCTGTTCCTTGCTGTTCCTCGCATACACCAGGCATCCACCTGCCTTGACACTTTGCACTGGCTGTTCCCTCTGCCTGGAACTGTCTCCCCCTAGATATCTACCTGGTTCACCCCTTCACCTCCTCCCAGCCTTTGCTTCAGTTACGCCTTCTCAATGAGACCTACCCCAGCCCCTCTATTTATTCCTGCCACCCCCACCCATATCCTTGACTCTTCTAGCTCTGCTCTAGTTTCTCTGTTTTTCCACTGTGCTTCTCACATCCTAATTTATGTACAGTCCATCCTTATTATTTATGGACCCCGTATTTGCAAATTTGCCTGCGCACTGAAATTTACTCATCATCCCAAAACCAATCCTCACAGGGTTTTCGTGATCATGCACAGACAAGGGCAGGGTGGTGGAAAATTTGAGTAACCCGAGATACACGTTCCCAGCTGAGGTTGAACAAGGCATTGCTCTCCCTTCCCCTTTTAGCTCTCGCTCTCTAGTGGCCTTTTCATGGTAGATTTATTCCCATGCTTTCCACGTTTGCGTACTTCCTCTGGACGATTTCGCAGTCCATGGTGGACCCTGGCATGGGGCAGAGTGCTGTCTTGTGTTCGTGAGGCAAGAAGAATGTGACATCACGGAGGAAGTAGGTGTTTTGGAGACGTTTCATTCACACATGAGTTCAGGCACTGCTGGCCATGAGTTTCATGTTAAAGCATCAATAATATATTGTAAATAAGATGCTTTTAAACAGAAACACACATAAAATAAGGTTATGTATTGATCAGTTGATGGAAATGTTGTATTTCCACTGGGAGCAATGGTTCAGCGCCCCCTCATTCAGTGCTGATGGTGATTTTATAGAAGATGACTACCACCAATATGGAGAATCAGCTGTATTTCTTCAATAAGTCCATCATCCAGCTCCCCTGGCTAGAACAGAAGCTCCAAGGAAACAGAGATCTTTAGCTCTCTTGGTCACTGATGTGTCTCAAGCACATGGTCTGACACAAAATAGATGCTCCATAAATATTTGTCAAATTAAATGAGATAATATTGAATCACCTAGCAAGAAGGTTAATACTTTTTTATTTCTCTTCTGGTTCTTCTAATTTCTTCCAGGGAAAAGTCTCACTGTGATGTTCATGGCACCTTCTTAATCTCCCTTCATCACAAATAAAACAGATATAGGGTTCAGAGGCTGGGGGATGACAGCATGTGGTATAGGGCTCCCTAACCCTGTCTGAATATTGAAATCTCCTGTGCTGGTTTGGATCCGTTATGTCCCCCACAAAAACCACGTTTTCTTAATCCAATCATGTGGGTGCAGACTTATTATGGGTGGGATCTTTTGATCAGTTTGTTTCTATGGAGATGTGCCCCCCCCAAATGTGGGTGGGACCTTTCAATTAGATTATTTCCATGGAGGTATGACTCTACCTGTTCCAGTTTGCTAAAGCTGCTGGAATGCAAAACACCAGAAATGGATTGGCTTTTATAAAGGGGATTTACTTGGTTACACAGCTACAGTCTTAAGGCTATAACATGTCCAAGGGTACAACAGGGTACCTGCACTGAAGGATCCAGAAAACCTCTGTTAGCTGGGAAGGCACATGGCTGGCATCTGCTTGCTCCCAGGTTGCATTTCAAAATGGCACTCTCCAAAATGTTAGTGTCAGCTTCAATGGCCATCTTCCAAATGTGTCTCTCAGCTACAGCTAGCTTGCTCCTTCTGTCTGAGCTTATATAGTGCTCCAGTAAAGTAATCAAGGTGCACATTGAATGGGAAGGGCCACAGGTCCATGGGAAATTATCCAATCAGAGTTATCACCTACAGTTGGGTGGGTCACATCTCCATGGAAGCACTCAATCAAAGAATTACAATCTAATCAACACCAATACATCTGCCCATGCAAGACTGCATTAAAGAATATGGCTTTTTCTGGGGGACATAATATATACAAACCAGCACACATGTGTTACTAGCATAAAAATTAAAAAAATACATGGGACTTATAGTTAAAAGCAATATCTTAATATTCTTCCATCAACAGTAACAAAGGGACTATACCAACACTATAGGCCAATAATATAAGGGGACAAGGAGTATGGGAGGATAGGGTTTTCTTTTTTATTTTTATTTCTTTCCTGGACTAATGAAAATGTTCTGTATTTCATCATGGAGCTGTGTGCACAACCATGTGATGATTCTGTGAACCTGTGATTGCATACTTCAGATGGTCTGTATGCTGTGTAAATATATCTCAATAAAATTGCATTAAAAAATTAACACAAAATGCATCAGAGAGTTAAATGTTAATTCTAAAACAAAAAATACTTCTTGAAGAAAATAGAGGAGAAAGTCTTTGTGACTTTGGGCTAGGTGAAGATGCGTGGACACACGCATATACACACAACATGAGCCACAAATGACCAACTTGATAAATTGGACTTTATCAGAATTAAGAACTTCTGCCTTTTGCAAGACATTATTACGAGGCCGAAAAGATAAACCATGGACTAAGAAGGAGTATTTGCAAAGCAGAAATGTGGTAAAAGAGTGATATCCAGAAATATAAAGAACCCTTACAAACGCAATGATGTTTTTAAACATGATATAAGATATATGGGAACTCTGTGTTTTATGCATGATTTTTCTGTAAACAAACTTCTCTAATTAAAAAAAAAGTACATAATTCGAGGATTTGGCAAAATGCATGATTGGTGGTGTTGAATCTTTTTAAACATTTACCATGACATCCCAACGTTACTGACAATGACATTGAGACAGACTGGAGGCGGTATGTGATGTTTCCAAGGTCTCACAGCTACAAAGTATCATTTGGGGCTTGTTCTGACTTCCTGGGTGTGACTGAGCTGCTGCTACATTAGGTTCCTAACACCCCCTTGTGGTCTAGTTTGTTTGCACTCAAGACATTCAACTGCTGGTTCCATTTGTAGATGTTCCAGCCCTTCTGGATTTTTTTGGAAGAATCCTCTGTCTGGCCTCCAGAATTTTCCCTGCGCCTTCCAGTTTCCTGCTAGGCACAGACTTATTCAGCATGGTTTCTGTATACACAGGCGAGCTACCTATAGTGATATTGGCAAAGCCCAAGCTGGAGCAAATCCCCATGACCAGCAGTAGAGACCTACCCTGGATTATCTTCAACCCAGAGTAGACCCTGAGTGTTATTCTAGGGCGTTTGGCTTTATCTCTGGGTGGTCATGAATGTTTAGGGAACAGACCAATAAGACATTTCCCCAGAGAAGGACAGTACATTGGGCATTTGCAACTTGCCTTCTTGGCATTATTCTCCGCTTTTCCTGGTAACAGTCCCTGATTTGGGGGGCTCCTCCCAGGGCCAGTGCTGCTTTGTAAGGCAACTTTGTCCAAATTCAAAAACGACATCCCTTTCGGGAGGATGCCGGCTCATGGTTTTCAGCCTATGCTTGCCCCCTTGGCTAGATGTGTGTCATCCCTTCTTCACCTTCAATCCACTGTTCTCAGCATGAGGGTCTCCTCTCTCCAGAGAGGAAGCTCATGAAGAGGACTGGCCAATCCCTACTAGTGTGATTGGTTCAGAGCCGCGATCTGAGCCAGTCCGTGAGAGTGACATTGGAGCTTTTGAGTTCACTCTTCAACTCGGACGGACATAAGCCTAGAGCTGCTGGTGGCCACCTTCCCCCACAATGTGCAGAGAAGTGGATGGTGCCTGACCCTGGTAACAGCATTGAAGCCTGGATCCAGCCATGCCTGAAGCCTAATCTTAATTCAACAGGACATGTGCTGGTCATCCTTTTGTCATTTCAGCCAGTTGGAGCTGATTTTTTTTTCTCCTTGACCACCAAGAATCCTCTCTGGTAGAGAGCAGGACCTACCCACGGTCACACAAGGATAGTTAGAAGTCCAGGCTGCATAAGTACCCAGGCCTCCTGTCTGCCAGCTGCCTGTACCCCAAGAGGAGGCTGTAAGGAGGGGTTGGCCAGTGCACAAATGCTGGGGGTAAGTAAGACAGGGCTGCATGTTTGGAGACAGGCAGCAATTTTGCAGATAATTTCATGCCATGGCTACATAAGCCTACAGAGGACGAAGGGGCATGGTGGGGGGGGGGGCAGAGGCAAATGTTCTTCTATCTCCCCCCTCCCCATTCCTGGAAGGTTTTGAACTGAGATTCTTAACTTTTAGGAGGTCACACTCCTCATAGGAAATCTCATGGTAGCACTGCTCCTCTCCCCGCAAAAACTACCAAGACACACAGCACTTTGCAGATGATATCACAAGTTAGTAGAAACTCCCTCTCACTTCCTGCCCCTCACCCTGCTGCTGCAATGCAACCTGGGGCCACAGGTGAAGAACCTCTGATTTCTAGATCGAGAAAGTCAGAAGAACCAGGAAGCAGGGCATCTGGGGTCCGGGCTCAAACCTACTGCTATGCTGCTGCAGGGCAAGGAGCTTTGGGGATAGAGCTAGGTTCAATTCCAGTCTGCGTGGCCTTGGGCAAGTTTCTGGCCCTCTCTGAGCCATGTCAATAAAATGAAGGTGTTCTTGTCTATCTGAAGGTATGGGGCGGGATTAATTCAATCATGTATGTTGTGGGCATATAGTGCATGGCACTCACTCAGTGAATATCAGCAGCCCCTCCCCTGTCAGTTTCCCCATCTCTCCAGTGAACCAGATGGGCTCACTTCTTCTCCTAGATCACAGGTCCTGACACCCCTCTTTGGCAGCCTGTGGCAAGGGGTTCACCGACACTGAAACCCATCCAGGGCCCAGGTTAAGATCCCCTTACTTAAGTGTTATGTGTTTAAGGAGCACGATGTGTGCAATCTACTCTCAAATGTTTAGAAAATTGATGGGTAAGTAGATAGACAGAGAGAGAGGGGGATAAATGGACGTATGGATGGATGGATAGGTAGGTAGATAGATAGATTGATAGTGAGGTAGATGGAAGGAAGGAAGGAAAGAAGGAAGGGAGGGAGAGAAGGAGGGAAGGAAGGAAGCAAGGGAAAGAGAAAGAGGGAGGTAGGGGGAAAGAAAGGGAGAGAGAAGAAAAGAAAGAGAAAGAGAAAGAAAGGAAGGAAGGAAGGAAGGAAGAGAAAGGAAGGAAGGAAGAAAGGGAGGGAGGGAGGGAAGGAAGGAAGGAAGAAAAACAAAGGAAGGAAGGAAGAAAGGGAGAGGGAGGGAGGGAGAAAAAAAGAGAGAAGGAAAAAAAGAGAAAAAGGAAGGAAGGAAGGGAGAGGGAGGGAGGGAGGGAGAGAGAAGGAAAGAAAAAGAAAGAAAGAAGGAAGGAAAAAAAGAAAGAAGGAAAGAAAAGAAAGGGACAACACCAATACTAGGGGTCAATAATAGGGGAGGAGATAAGGGATATGGGGTGTTTTGGGTTTTCTTTTGTGTGTCTATCTAATATTTTTCTTCCTGGAGCAATGAAAATGATCCAAAATGGAGCGTGACGATGATTGCACAACTGAGCGATGATATTATGTGAGACATTAATTGTATTCTTTGGATGGAGTATATGATATGTGAATATATCTTAATAAAATCTGCAGATTCAAAATTTTTAAAATATGGCAAAATGTTAAAATTGATGAATATGAATATTGGGGGACACTGCATATTGGAGTTCTCTGAGTTTCATATTATTTTTGCAATAATTCTATATGTTAGACATTATTTCAAATCAAAAAGTTTAAGAAAAAAGTATATAGAACTCTAAAACACCCTAAATAACAGCATGACAATAAAAGATAGTGAATGTCAAAAATAAAAAGAGAAACAGAACCTCATTTGCTAAATTCCAGCAATGGATTTATTTCTGTTACTCCAGCTTGCAAGCTCGTTTCCACCCCTGAGGTTTCACACCTGCTGTTTCCTCTGCCCATAATGGTAACTCCTGGGATGACTGTTTCCTTTTGTCATTGAGGGGTCGCCTGGAAAGTCCACTCCACATTGACTACCTGTTTGAGAAGGCTGCTTCCCTGCACCATCATTTTCTAGAACATCACCCTGATTTATCATTTCTGCAGCACTCACCAGTGTCTGGAAGTATCTTGTTCATATGTCTTTTGTTTTATTAACATCTGTCTCCTTCATTAAGATAGGGACTTTGCCTGTCTTCATTGTGTTGTATGCTCAGGAGCTAGTGTCTGATGTATAGAAGGAACTCAATACATATTTGCTGAAGAGATAAATGAATACATGAGTGAATAAGTAGGTGGAGAAATAGATGAATGGAAGGATATTTGAGTAAGTTGCATGGATAAATGAGTAGATAAATGGATGGCTAAATATAGATGGATGGATGGATGAATCAATGGATGTTTCCAATGTACAGATGGATACATTAATGAATGGGTGGCTGGATGAGAAGATAAATAATAGATGAAAGAATGAATGGTGGATGGATGAATAAATTAATAGATCAGCAAATCAAAGGATAGAGTAAATGGGTGGTTCACTAGATAGTTCAATAGCTAGATGGATGGATAAATTAATGGATGGATGGATGGAAGGATGGATGGACAGACAGATATATAAATGGATGGATAAATTAATGGATGGATGGATGAAGGATGGATGGATGGATGGATGGATGGATGGACGGATGGATATATAAATGGATGGATGGATGGATGGATGGATGGATGGGTATACTAATGGATGGATAGATTGATGGATGGATGGATGCATGGGTGGATGGGTGGATGGATGTTTGCCAGGCTCTATGCTAAGCACTTTACATATAAACATACATACATACATACACACATACTTATTTTACTCACACAGAAATCCCTTGTGAGAAGGAATATTATTTCCATTTTACAGACAAGGGTCTCAAGTTTCATAGGCAGGGAAAATCACTTCCCCAAGATTGTATAACTAGAACATGGTGGAGCAGGGATTCAAGTTTAGTTGTGTCTGACTCTAAGCCCTGTGCTCTTAACCACCATCAAAACCATCCCCTTCCTCTGAGAATCTGTTCTGGCCCCTCCACCTCCTCTCTTGGTTCTCTGTGTACCATCACCACCTAGATTGCCCAATCTGGGCCTTGGTTTCTGTGATGGTGAGGTTCATGTGTCAACTTGGCCAGGTGATGGTGTCCAGTTGTCTGCTCAAGCAAGCACTGGCCTAACCGTTACTGCAGGGATATTTTGTGACTGGTTAATAAATCAGAAGGCTGGTTTATTAAATATGTCAATTGATTGCGTCTGTGGCTGATTACATCCACAATCAACTAAAGGAGTATCTTCCACAATGAGAGAATCCAATCAATTGGATTTAATCCAATCAGTTAAGATTTTTAAGAGAGATGAGAGAACTTTTCTCTCCTGGGAAGTTCATCAAAGACCTGCATCAGAGTTGTCAGTTCGCGACCTGACCTACGGAATTTGGACTCACGCATCCCCACAGTTGCGTGAGACACTTTTATACAATCTCATATTTACAGATATCTTCTGTTGGTTCTGTTTCCCTAGAGAACCCTGGCTAATACAGTTTCCCTCAGCTGTCAACCAGTGTTGATGACCCCACAAATAGGTGGGTACATGTGTGTGGGCATGTGGAGGTTCTGCGAGATCTCTGCATGCAAGCATGGGGATAGAACGAGGTAACTTGAGGACATGTCCGCTCTCTGAAATGCCCCCCAAGTAAAAGAGATATTGTCATGGTCAAAGACAGGTCCGAGGAGTCTGGCAGTGACCAACGATATTTTTTAGGTGCCCAGGGACCAAGCCACAGCCTGGGGCCATTGTTCATCAGATTCTGGGACAGCACAGCATCTTTGATCCAGTCCCATCCATTCATGTGATAAAAGCCATGGGGAAGTAGTGGACACAGAGGAAGAACTTGAAAGAGGACAGGGACAGGTTATGGAGGGGAGATATGAAAGTCAAGACCCAAGATCATCAGACTGCTCTCCATAAAAGTCATTGTGTCCATCCCCTGCCATGGTATGGGGCAGAAAAGGACACGAAGGGTGGAAGAAGGAACCGTGAGTGTCTCTAAGGCTGAAGTCCTGATTCAGGCTTATGTCCTCAAGACACACCTGTGTTGGCAGGTGGTTCGGTAGGCAACAGGCTGGGAAGCCTCAGCAGTTTTTGTTGTCATCTTGGATTTCCACGTAGGGCAGCCCCACGGGCCAAGTGTCCCGCGGCCAGTAGCGGACTTTGAGGATTTGGCCTGGCATCTCATAGCTGCCTTCCACCAAGACCATGGCGGTTATGCCGTAAGGGAAGGTGATGCTGATAAACACGTGCCTGTGGGAAGACAAGAAGGTGGTGAGGGTGCAAGGTGCAACTGCAGTCAGACGGATGCCCCAGCCCCACCCTTACTTCCCAGGAAGACCGACTCACCAAGGGGGCCTGAGGGACCAGCCCCTCTGGGCAGGTGCTTACCAGATGCTATGCAGGTAGAAGAAATGAATCCGCTGCCAGAAACTGCACAGAAAGCGGTCACTGAGCCAGCTGGTCAGGGCAAAAGCCCACAGCACCGTGGAGACCTCAACCAAATGCCGGATGTCCTTGTTGTTGGTCCTAGGGAGGGAGATGAGAGCCTGACTCAGAGAGCACAGCCTGAAGGTGCTGATGGGAAACTCCCCCAGCCAAGGAGATGTACCTCAGTACAGGCTGATGTTGCCCAATCTGCTTAAGGCTGACACCTGCTGAGCACCTACAGGGAGCCAGGCACACTTCTAAAAGCTCTTCAGATATTAATTCATCCTCCCAACCATGCTCTTACTTCCGTTTTGTATATGAGAAAACTGAGGCACATGAGATTAAGTTATGATGCCTCTCTGCCCCCAAGCCCTGCAAGTTTGCACAACTAGTAAGTGGCAGAGATGGATCTGGACCAAGTTTTTCAGACTGCAGAATCTGTACACTCAACCAGTGAGCCCTTCTGTGTGCTTGACTATTTGGGGGGTCTAAGTGTGCGTGCACACGTGGAATTTGCACAAGAAGCTCATGTCTGTGTAACCAGAGGAATGTGAGTCTGAGTGGTGAGTGTGTGTGTCTATGGGCCAAGCCTTGGGACAAACTCAAGACCAGAATCTATGTTTCTCTGACAGCGGAGTGAACCCAAATTCCCATGGAAATGAGCGTCTAAAGGATTAAAGAGGCAGCAACTTCTTTATCATGAAAAGCACAAGCTCAGCCCACCAGCCTAAAATGGGGCAATGGGAACATCGGAAAGCATAAAGAGTAACACTGGTGGAATCTGAATAAGGTCTGCAGACTAGTTAAGAGTATTGTACCGAAGTCGGTTTCCTCCTTTTGATGTTGGTTATGTAACATGTTACTGACTTAAACAAAGCCAGTTGCAAGAAGGCATCTTTGAGAAACTGTGGAAATGGCAATATGAACTGAGTGTTAGACATTATTTTTAGGAAGGAGCTTTGTTAGACGCATTGTAGTGTATCTTCCATTTGTGTCTCCAGAACCATCCTTACCCTGCTAAGACCTTCCCTGTGCCCTGGAGGCTGGCACAGGCTCCTTTATCTCCTGACTTCCACTTGGGTTGGCCAATGGGGACCCCCAGCAGGAAACCAAAGGGTGGAGGGGGGTATTTCCAGCATACTTATTTCTCTGGCTCCCTCCCTGCAGGGTTGCCTCAGGCTGGCTACAACCAGCAACGGAAGTCACAGCTCTGTTAAGGAGGCCCTCTCCACGGGCTTGCTCCTTCCAGATTCTCATCATCACTCCCATCTACTGCCCTTCCCAACTCCCCTGCAGGTCTCCCGATGGTCATGGAATCCTACTTGTTGTGGGTTTAGTTATGTCCCCCCCAAAGATATGTACCTTGGAAGGATTAGGTGTTCAAGGAGCACAATATATACAACCTACTCTCAAATGTTTAGAAGATAGGTTAGAAAGAAGGAAAGATAGAAAGAAACATAGATATATAGATGATAGATAGATACACATGGATAGATGATAGATAAGCAGACATAGATAGATAGATAAATGATAGATAGATATAGGTGATGGATGGATGGATGGATGGACAGACAAATAGACACATGATAGATAGATAGATGACATGTATATATACATAGATAAATTATAGATTGATAAGATGGATAGATATACATAGATAGACATGTTAGAGATAGATATACATAGATATACATAGATGATAGATAAATAGACATAGACAGACATAGACAGATAGATGATAGATAGATATAGGTGATGGATGGATGGACAAATAGACACATGATAGATACTAGATAGATGATACATAGATATACATAGATAAATGATTGATAAGATAGATATAAATAGACATGCTGGAGAGAGGATAGATAGATAGGTATACATAGATATACATAGATAGATGATAGATAAATAGACATAGATAGATAGACAGATAGACATAGACAGATAGATGATAGATACAGGTGATGGATGGATGCATGGATGGATGGACAAATAGACACATGATAGATAATGGATGATACATAGATATACATAGATAAATGATAGATTGATAAGATAGATATAGATAGAGAGACATGATATAGATAGATAGATAGATAGATAGATAGATAGATAGATAGATAGATAGATAGATATTTGGATGGATGATGGGTGGATAGGTAGAATGACATGGTAATTTGGCAAAACATTAAAAGTTGGTAGATCTGGATACCTGGGCAGGGAGTATGTCAGAGTTCTCTGTATGAGTTTTGTATGATTTTTGCAACTATCCGTCAGTTTAAAAATATTTCCAAATATTTAGTCAAAGAAAGTTTTTTTAAATAAACAATAAAATTTAAAAGCTATGTCCCTGTGAATGGGCCCTTATTTGGAAATCGGGTCTTTGAGGATGTGATTGAGTTGAGATGAGGCCATACTGGATTAAATCCGATATGACTGGAGTCCTTAGAAGAAGAGGGACATTTGGACACGGAGGCAGATACACAGGGAGAAGACAGCCATGTGTAGAGGGAGGCAGAACTTAAACAGATGCCACCACAAGTCAAGGAAAACCTGTAGCCCTCTGGAGGTGGCTGGAGGAGGCAAGGAAGGATTCTCCGAGAGACTTCGGAGTGAGCGTGGACTTGCCAACACCTCGGTTCCAAGATTCTGGTCTCTGGGACTCAGACAATACACTGCTGTTGTTTCAAGTCACCGGGTTTGTGGAAATTTATTTTGGCAGCCCCAGGAAGCCACTCTCACCAGCACAGGGTTCTAAATGATGCCTAGAGATTTTCCTACACCTTGCCGTCTCCTTTGTGGACAACCCTTTTTCTAAACCTTCCTCAAATGGCCCCATTTGAAAGCATCTCTGCTATTCGTCTTGTGGGTTTGAAAAAAAAAAAAGTCCTTATCATGAGAGTTCCATCCTGAAAATGTTATGGGCAAAATTAGATGACATCCATGGGGGAAATAGATAACACAGGTTGACAAAATGCTGTTGGTTCCTGGGGCTGACTAGTGGGCACTGGTGGTTATGGGGCAATTCTCTATGCTTTTATATATGTTTGGGGCTTTCCATGATAAAATGAACAGATGTGGCCAGCCAGCCTTGGGTTCAAATCCCTACCCTACGAGTCACTAGTGGATGGAGGGTTTCCCCAGCCCGACCTCAAGACTCCCATCTATAAAGTGGGGTAATGACAGGGCTTCCCTCCCAGGGAGGGAGGTCACGAGGAGTGGATGAGAACTTGATGCCCTGGAGGGGTGCTGGGAGCCACCACTCACTTCTTGTACTCCTGCACTGCCAGGTAGAAGATGTGCAGCCCGACGCAGTTGAGGATGTAGGCGTTGACGGTGGGCCGCAGGAACGACAGGAAGGTGCTGACCACGGTGATGACAAAAACTAGGCGGGCGAACCGGGCTCTGTGGGGAGAGGGGCCCAGTTGTGAGCAGGGCCTGATGGAGATCTTGTAGCAGAGGTGGATGGGGAAGAAAAAGGGGAGAGGGGTTCTAGGGAGCCCAACTGGGCTCAGAAAAAGATCCTGAGGGTCCCAGGTGGCCCAGGTTGGCCCCGGGCAGGGTCAAAAGGGGGCAAGGTTGGGGTTGGGTAGGATGAGGAGAGGGTCTCAGGGAGGCACAGGGGAGCTTCATCAGGTCAGGAGAAGGGTCAGAGGACCCAGGTGAGGTCAGGCGAGAAATACAGGGGAGCTCAGGTGGGTTCAGAGGAGGGATCTGGGTCCAGGTGAACTCAGGAAAGGTCAGACAAGTGTTCCCAAGAGCTCAGGAGAGATCAGGAAGGGGATTTCAAGGGTCCCAGGAGCTCACAGAATTGGTCCTTTGGGCCCAGGTGAGACCAGGTAGAGTCAGGAGTTTTAGGGGAGTTCAGGGGGCTTAGTCAGGTCAAAAGAGGGTCTCAAGTGACCCAGGAGGATCAGATGACAGACTCTATGGACCCCACATCAGATCCAAATTAAGATGGCCAGATAGGCTCAGGGGAGGGTTCCCTGGGGCCCAGGTGAGCTAAAGGAGAATTCCATGGGACCAGGTGGCATTGGGGGGGGGGGCAAATTCCCAGAGTCCCAAGAGCACTCAGCATACAGGTGACTGGAGGTCCAGGTAACTCAGACAGGGTCAGGGAGAGTCCTGGGGTGGTCAGGGGCCAGGTAGGTTCAGGTAGGGTCAACAGAAGGCTCAGCATCCCCCCACACCCCATCCGGATAGCCAGCCCCACCCCACCTGTTCTTCCCTAGGAAGGTGGGGAAGTAGCAGCGAGGCAGCCAGATGCTGTAGCAACAGGCCAGAAACCACAGGATAGAAATCTCGTCCAGCAGCTGGCCCAGGAAGCTGAGGGTCATGTGGAAGTACATGGAGAACAGACCTGGAGGGGCAGGGACAAGGACAGGTGGTCAGGGGGCAGTCCCTCTCTCCACCCCCCTGCCCCACTGTCACAGATCCTCACCTACCTATGACCATGAAGAGGACCCAGACATGGTAGATGTGGCCCGAGCGTTTCTGGGTGTAGGGATGCATCAGGTACATGATGAGAGGCCCCAAGATGAAGAAGATGACATTGCTGAACTGGGGGCAGAAGGAGACATAGAGAGGAGGGATTTCGGTGGGGGAGGCCGAGAGGGGAGGTCTCAGATGGGAGAGGCTGCCCCTCTGTCCAATCCCTCACAGCCATTAGCCAACTAGTCACTTGCCACCTTATAGGCAATTAATCAATCCAATGTCATTCCTCTATCAATTATCCACTTGTCACTCTTTTGGCCAATCTTGACAGCCAACCAGTCATCCATAAATCAGTTTCTCCTTCCATATCTCTACTGGTCCATTCATTCATTCCATGAATGTAGTGAAGGCTATTAATTTTCCATGTACATTTAGAAATAGATTCCCCCAAGTCGTAGCTGGGTTCTCAGCTACCCAGCTAGAGGATACCTCCCCCAGCCTCCCATGCAGCTTGCTGTAGCCATAAGGCCGGGCATGGCCAATGGTATAAGAAAGTAAGTGATATCTGCTACTTTCAGGTCAGTTCTTGAGAAGCTGTTGAAGGCCTATCCTCTATTGCTTTTACCCCTTCCCATGAGCTGAACTGCACATGTGGTTGTCATCAGTCTGTCTTAACCTCATAGATAAAGAAAAGCAATGCTCTAAACAGGATTAGCAAGCTACAGCCAGTGGGCCAAATTGAAAATGAACAAACAAACAAAAAAAAAAAATTGAGAAAATCAATGAAACAAAAACTAGTTCTTCAGGGAAACAAAATCAATTAAATTGACGAAGCAGAGTGAAAAAGAGAGAAGACACAAATTACTAATATCAGGAATTACTAACCTACAGAACCTGCAGATATCAAAAGGATAATAAGGGGCAAAAGTGGCAGCTCTGGCACAGTAACTCTCAGCCATCAAAAATAAGGATTAACTTAGAAGATTCTGTACAAGATGTGTCCATGAGAAAAGCTCTAGAAAAGTGAAGAGACCTTGTCTGGATGTATCAGAGGCTTATTTAACTAAAAAATGCATGGATTTTTTCGTATCTGCTCCTGGAGTTATTCCTGACTTAATTAAGTTTGCAACAAAACTGGGAGCACAAAAACGAAGAGCAGATGACATCATCGATGTCTTGGATTGAAACAATCTGGTTGCAAAAGAAGTCTAAGAACCGTGTTCGATGGCTAGGATCTGCTCTCAGTGATTTTGGAGCAATAACCTAGCAAAAGAGGCTGCAGCAGGAACTTTCTGACTTGTCAGCAATGGAAGATACTTTGCATGAGTTAATTAAGGATTGTGTTCGGCGGTTGTGTGAATTAACCGATGACAAAGAAAATGAAAGACGAACATATGTGATGTATCAGGATATTCACAGCATTCAAGCCCTCCATGAACAGATCGGATTGTAGTTGAAGTTCCAGGAGAAACCAGTTTAGATGTTCCAGCTCCCAGAGGAGCACCAGAGGACCTACTCATGTTTATTTATGTGGAGCAGAACAGGATAACACAAGAAACAAAATATCTGAAGCTGTAGGGACCCCTTCATCAGAAAGCAGGCTGTCAGAACATCCTGGAGAAGAAAAGCCTCCTCTCCAAAATGAAGAATTACTGGAAGGAAGTGACTGAGTATCTGTAGCATTTAAGAATTCATGTATTAAGGAGTTTTTTTTTTTGGAGGGGCATGCTAAATTGATTATGCATCAAATCTGATTCTCAGAGCAATAACTCATCTCCAAAATTGTCTTGTTCCCAGTTAGTAGCATTATTAGGCCAGTAGTATCTCCTTTCTAGTCAGTAGCTTTAAAAGCAGCACTTATGGAACAGCTAGAAGTAAATACCTGAAACTATCAAACTGCAACCCAGTAGCCTTGACTCTTGAAGACAACTGTGTGTAACAATGTCGCTTACAAGGGGTGACAATATGATTGTGAAAGCCTTGTGGATCACACTCCCTTTTTCCAGTGTATGGATGGATGAGTAGAAAAATGGGGACAAAAACTAAATGAAAAATAGGGTGGGATGGGGGAGATGATTTGGGTGTTCTTTTTTACTTTTATTTTTTATTCTTATTTTTACTTTTTCTGGTATAAGGAAAATGTTAAAAAAATAGATTGGGGTGGTGAATGTACAACTCTATGATGGTACTATGAACAATTGATTGTACACTTTGGATGATTGTATGATATGTGAATATATCTCAATAAAACTGAATTTTAATAAAAATAGTACATAGATTATGGATAATTATGGTTTATGCATTCAAAAGCAACCCTTTATAATTATTCATTGCTTGATCTACTGAAATGACTTCACTGCAAAAGAAAATCACTGAAACAGATGATCAGACCTGAAATGAATAATTCTTTGTGAACTTGACCCTTTTTCTTCAAGGATTATGTGTAGTATATAAAAAGAAATTGCCTTACACTGGTTTGTGTTTCCATGTAACTGTTGTAAACTGAATAGATGTACACAATGAATCCGAACACGATGTCTTTGTATCTATCTGTATAATGTTTAGATTACTTACAAAAATATCTAAGTGAAACACTGCCATTGTACAGCCAAAACAATGTACATACAGAAAGCCACTGACAAAATCTCTCATTTCTCTGGTGTTTCTTATATATTCAGATCCTCTGAGCGAGACTTAGAGGAGAGTTTTCCAACGTCTACATGTAGAAGTATCATAAATGTGTTACACATTTAAAACTCATGAATACAATCAAGCTGTTTTAATGTGATCCCCATGCTAAAATTGGAATCTGATACTTCCTGATTTCAAGCTTCCTATGGATTATGGGGTCCCAGACTGGCGGCAGTTCCCAAGTCTTTATGGCCAAGTGCAGAAATGCCATTAGGTAATGACTCATTGCGAGAAATGAATTCAGTGATGTTGGAAATTGGAAACTATTTTAAAGCTCTTTGCAAGCAGATTTTGCAATGTATTTCTGTAAGCTTGTATGCCAGTTTGGATGTATTGTGTCCCCCCAAATGCCATGTTCTTTGGTGCAATCTTGTTGGTGTTGACTAGGTTGGAACCTTTTGATTGAGTATTTCTATGGAGATGTGACCCGCCCAACCGTGGGTAAATATCTTTGATTAGATTATTTCCATGGAGGTGTGGCCCCGCCCATTCAGTGTGGGTCTTGATTAGTTTACTAGAGCCCTATAAGACCTCAGACAGAAGGAACTCGGTGCTGCAGCTTAAAGAGACATTTTGAAGACGGCCATTGAAAGTAGTCCTGTGTTTGTTTGGGAGAAACTAAGAGAACACCCCCAGATGCCTAGAGAGAAATGTCCTGGGAGAAAGCCATTTTGAATCCAGAACCCTGGAGCAAATGCCAGCCTCATGCCTTCCCAGCTGCAGAGGTTTTCTGGATGCCATTGGTGTTAATCAGTGAAGGTACCCTATCATTGCTGCTTTTGCTCAGGCACTTTTATGGCATTAAGGCTGTAACTTTGTAACCAAATAAACCCCCTTTATAAAAGCCAATCCATTTCTGGTACTCCGCATAACGGGAAGCATTAGCAAACCAGAACAGCTTGCAATATTGCTCTTTAGGCAAAGAGGTTTTATTTATAAAGAGCTGTGCCCTGCCCTCTTCCCAGCTCTGTCCCATATTTCCAGGTATTTAGCCATTTCTACCTCATTGGATAAGTCATTTACCACTCTGTGACTCGGTTTACTCAGTAGTTGGCTATTCGACTGTGAGCTCCTTGAGCATCCTTGAGGATAAGATAGATATAGATGATCAAGATTAGATATAGATAGATGATAGAGATAGTTTGATAGAGAGGGGGATGGATGGATGGATGGATGGATAGGTAGGTAGGTAGGTAGGTAGATAGTTAGATGATTGATAGATAGATGGGTGGATATGGCAATTGAGGCAAAATGTTAAAAGTTGGTGGATCTGGGTATCCGGGGGTATGTTGGAGTTCTCTGTATCGGTTTTGTATTATTTTTGCAACTGTCTTGCAAGTTTGAAGCTATTGCAAAGTAAAAAGTTTTTAGAAAGAGATAATAAGGGGATACCACAAACAATCCTACACAAATAAGTTTGACAACTTAGATGAAATGGACTAATTCTTAGAAAAACATAAGCTACCTTAACTTACCCAATATGAAATAGATAACTTGAATAGCCCTATATTCATGAAATTGAATTAGTAATTTTAAAACTTCTGAAATAGAAAACTCCAGCCATGGAGGGTTTCACTGGAGAGTTCTACTAAACATTTAAAGAAGACCAATTCTACCGTCTCTTCCAGAAAACACTTCCCAATTCATTTTCTGACATCAGTATTACCTTGACAACAAAACCAATGACAATAGAAGAACAGATAATGTTTTATTGGGACACAGCCATGCCCATTCATTTATGTATCATCTATGGCTGTTTTCAAGATGGCAGAGTTCTAGTAGTTATTACAGAGATGGTAAATGGTCCTCGCAGTCAAAAATATTCACTATCTGGACTTTTAAGAAAAAACTTGCCAACCCCTTCCCTAGGGGCATTTATCCAATATAATAGCCATTGGCCGTGCATGGCTATTGGGCATATGAAATGTGGCTAGTGTGTCTGAAGAACTGGATTTTTAGATTTATTTAACTTAAATTAATTTCCATTTAAGTTTAAAAGCTCTTTACCAATTCAGTCATTGGAAAATTTTAAGCAAATTTGGAACAACTTGGGGATATGAATCTACTTTTTCAACTATATATATATATATATTTTTTTTTTTGCAAAGTATGGTTTACTTGTTCAGGATTCTAACATCAAAAGAAATTCTGGAGGTCATAATAATATACACCTACTGACAACCTTATTCAATCCTCTATGTATATAATAACCTTGGACAACAAAGGAAGATTTGATTGAGTTTTAGATTGCAGTGTAGCAGCCATACCATATTTATTTTCAACATGACAATGAGGTTTAGATTTTTTTTCACAGGACAACAAAAGATTTATATGTAAGTTCAAGCCATTCTTCAAATTTAAACAAACAGCTAATATATGGCTCTACCTTTGTATATTTCTAAAGGTAGCTAATTTAAGTTCTAAAAGAGTATAATTAAAATCAAAATCACTTGATTTTTTATGAAATAGCTCAACCATTACTACATCTATTCATTTGGAAAAGGGACTTACTTGTTTTCTTCTGATTGCAAGAATGATTCATGTTCATGGCACGAAAGTTGAAAACAAAAAAACATAGCTAATTGCTATACCCCATCAGCAGATAAACAAACAAGGTTTTGTCAACTGTAAATTTTATGAACTCCAACTACAAATCAAGTGTTTCTGATGAAAATTTCATGTCCAATTGAGATGTGCTATATGTGCAACTGCACACCAGATTTCAAAGACTTAGTACAAAAAAAAAGACCATAAAATATCTCACTAATAATTTTTATCTTGCTTATGTGTTGAAATGAAAATATTTGGGACATACCAAAGTAAATAAAATACACCATTAAAATTATTATCACCTGTTAACAGTACAAATATAAAAACGGTCTTTCACGAACTAGAACAAATGAACATTACTGCTACAAGGAGTTAATAATAGAGTAGTATATGGGAAAAATTGTGCCTACACACAATACTGCAAACTACAGACTATTGTTAAAAGTAATATTTTAATATTATTTCAGTAACAAATGTACCACACCAATGCTAAGGGGCAATAATAAGGGGAATATGGGGTATGGGATGTTTTGGGTTTTCTTTTTTATTTTTATTTCTATGCTGGAGTAATGAAAATGTTCTAAAATTGATCATGGGGCTGTATGCACAACTATGTGATGAAACTGTGAGCCAATGATTGTATTCTTTGGATGGTGTTCCGGTTTGCTAATGCTGCCTTTTTGCAAAATAGCATAAATGGATTGGCTTTTATAAAAGGGGGTTTATTTGGTTACACAGTTACAGTCTTAAGATCATGAAGTGTCCAAGATAATGCATCAACAATCAGGTACTGGCACTGAAGGATGGCCAGTGTTGTCTGGAAAACCTCTGTTAGCTGGGAAGGCACGTGGCTCGCTTCTGCTCCGGAGTTCTGGTTTCAAGATGGCTTTCTCCTAGGATGTTACTCTCTAGGTTGCAGCTCCTCCTCAAAATGTCACTCTCAGTTGCTCTTGGAGCATTTGTCCTCTTTTAGCTTCTTCATAGCGAAAGTCTGTTTTCAATGGCCATCTTCAAACTGGCTCTCATCTGCACCTCCTCTCTCAGCTCCTGTGCATACTTCAAAGTGTCCCTCTTCGCTGTAGCAAGCTCACTCCTTCTGTCTGAGCTTATATAGTGCTCCAATGAACTAATTAAGGCCCATGCTGATGGCATTGTCAGAGGAAATAAAGCGCAAAACAGCAGTTGTGGGCATAAAAAGTGGGTGGTGTGACTGAAGTGGTGGGGGACAGAGGTGGGAAATGGGTTCACCCAATCACCATGGGAGCAGACACAGTGCCACGTTGCCTGTGGTGAAAGTGTGTTTTATTCTAAATATTATGGGAAGCCATTAGTGGATTTTAAGCAGGAGAGCAACATAGATTGGTTTATGCTTTAAAAGATCACATTGAAAAATGAATGAAGTTCTGATACCTCTACAACCTGCTACTTGAAGACCTTAAATTGAATGAAATAAGCCAGACAGAAGAGGAAGATATGGTATGATTCCATTTATATGTAATGCCTAGAAAATGCAAATTCATAGAGACAGAAAGTAGAGTACAGGTCACCAGGAGCTGAAGGGGGCTGGGGAGTTATTGCTTAATAGAAGCAGAGTTTCCATTTGGGATGATGGGCAAAACGGGATGATGGACAAGTTTGGGTCACTGATAGTGGTGATGGTAGCACAACATTGTGAATGTAATGAATATCACTGAATTGTACACTTGAAAGTGGTTAAATAGGAGACTTTTGGGTTGTATTTTTATTATGTCACCATAAAAAAGTTATTTTTTAAAAAAACTAAAAAAGAGAGAAAAAATCATGTTGACCTATCAAAACCACCACCCATGAGTCAGGTGAATGGACCTTGATTAACCCATCCCTTGACCTAACAGTCAGCCTGTCAATTTATCTGTTGATATATCAATCAAACTCTCAGTCTTCCAAATCATCAATCTATAAGGCAATTGATCAATTCTTCAATCAACCGCTTTGATGTTACCAATTGATTGACTGGGATTCAGAAAGACAGCCCTTTCAATGTCCGGTTTCTAGAGCTCTTGGTCTGAAGGAAGCAAAGACATTCACATAAACAGTAAAGTGGAGCTGACAAGTGTGCAGAGGTTGGGTCTTGAAAGGAATTGTGGTCTCCACCTGTCTATCTTATGGAACCCATGACTTTAGAGTCTGGAAGCCACCACGCTGTAGAGATGTGGAAAAACCACATAAAGATAGAGATGCTGGGGGAGCCCCAGCTGTTCCAGCCACCAGCTCCATGATTTTCCCAGCCAAGATGCCAAACACATGACTGAACAAATCTTTGGATGATTCCAGCCCCCAGTCTTGAAGCCACCCCAGCTTACACCAGCTGGAGCAGAGAGGAGTTGTTCCTGTCAAGCACTGCCCAGATCACAGACACATAAGCAAAATAAAATTACCATTGTTCCAAGCAAGTAAGTTTTAGGATGATTTGTTATGCAGCATTAGCTAACTGAGACAAAGAGGAAATATTGTGGGCTCTGAGGTGGCCAGGAAAGATTTCCTGGGGGAAGAGGAGGACACATTGAGGCCAGCAGATATGGCTGCACCTTGTTCAGAACTCTGTGATTGCACAGCCATGCTGTTTGATGAGTTATCTGTAGATTATTTACCTGTCTTCCTATATTTAGATATCTTCTAGGTACCAAGCCTCAGGCAAAGTTTATTATTTCCAGAAACTTATCCTCAAAGCAATCTGGTCAAGTATCTATGAGCATACCAACACTGTAGAAGATACTGACTCTCAGAGTGGTCCTATGTTCTAGCCCTGGTCACCCAGCTGACCCCAAAGACATGTGAGTTTCCTGTGAGAAGGGTCAGAGCCCAGTTTATGAGCAACAGAAAGTGGCTCATAGGCATCAATCAATGTTTTATGAATAAAAAATGAGTTAAAAGTCATAGCAATAATGGCCACCAAGAACATGGAGATTATGGCAGACAATGGCGGTTGACTACACAACAACCATACTCCCTTCTTCCCCGTTAACCAAACTATGACTTGGTGCAGTTTTAGGGGGACATATCTTTTCAGAGAGGCAGGCCTCAGACCCAGGGAGGGACTAAGAACTGACCGAGGCTCTTTCAATTCACTCATTCTTCTATAGTAACAGATATTTTTAACTGGGTACATGGCCACCTAGCTAAAGACTACATTTCCGAGACTCCCTTGGAGCTAGACATGGTCATGTGACTATGTTCTGTCCAATAATATGTGGGCAGAAAGAATGATGGCAGCTTCCGGGTTGTGCTCTTAAAGGGAAAGGGCATATTCTCCCCTTACCTTTTTTCTAATGGAATACAGATGTGATGGGGCTGCTTCTTGGACCATTCAGATGAATGCTCTGGCCTAGAGATGGCAACTATAGAAGGAGCTTGGGTCCCAGATACCAAGAGAGTATTCACACCTGTCCTGGGGTGATTATGACTGGATGTTATGTAAGAAAGAAAGAAATTTCTACCTTTTTTAAACCACTCTTTTTTAGGTCTCTACTACAGCAGCTAAACCTATATTTAATTATATATATATATATATCCCTTCCTTCCATGCTAAATAAATCTCAGTGTTGTTCAGCCATCAGGAGGCCATGTCCTTGAAGAATGGCAGGACTTAACTCATTGCCAATGATTGATAAAGGAAGGGATGTGTGATGTAATTCTGACCTCTGAGATAAGCAGGAAGGTCTAACAGGAGCCTCGTAGGAAAATTCTCCTTCTTGATGTCAGACCCAATGAAGAGGCCTTTGGACACTGCTGTGATGTTTAAGATGTGGCAGCCATCTTGCAACCATGAGTGGACAAGGCTGAGAGCAAACCTAAATATTCAAGGGCAGTATTTGCCCTTCTACTAAGTCTTCCAGAGCTGCCCTGGTTTCCAGCCTTCCCAAGTAAACCTCTTTCCATTTTCTAAGATACTCCAGTATCTTTCCAATGCATTCTCTTTGTTGTTGTTCTTGTTGATCTGTTCTTTGTTTTTGATTAGGCTAGCTCTCTATGGCTCAAATCCAACAGAATTGGATCACTAATGTATTAGCTGGAGTTCTTTGGTAACAAGCAACAGAAAACAATTCTGATGAACTTATGCTATAAATAAATGTATCTATGTAATACATATATGTTATATATGTAAAATTTATTTATTCACTCATTTATCTATCATCTTTCAATATTTATTTATTTTTTACACTGAGCTCAGTGATCAAAGAATTCCTGAAAAACAAGGATAACCAGAAATGAGAGCAGCTCTGAGCTTCCAATGGATGATCTCTTCAGGGGGCAATTTTGGGCGTGAATGAAAATTGTGTTCGTCCAGGTCCAAGACTTAAATTCTGGAGAGTGTAGCCCATGCTGCTTCCCAGCCTTGGCCAGAGGTGGGAAAGCTCCTGTCCAACCACCCCATTCAAGACCAGTAGGCAAGGAGCAGTTGGTTGCCCAAAGGAAAATGAGGCAATGAATGCTGGATGGGCAAAATCAACAGATAGTCACTAGGATTCTGGCCTAGTTTCCCCCCTCTTCAGTGGTCTGGGGGTGGGTGGGAGAGGGGCCAGGCCAACCTCTCCACCAGCTTCTTCTTGTGCATGCTTCTGCCTCAGGTCCTTTCATATGCGCTGTGCACACATGCACCCCAACACACCCAATGTTCCCTCTTCTTTCAGCCAAACAGTGAAAGCCTTTGGGTACATTGACACATTCCTGAAGAAGCCAAGCCAACCAGTTTCCCAAACCATAATGCTTCCATTTGAAACACATCTGTGGCTCCCACAAATAAAAACCAAACTCTTAAACTTGGCTTATAGCTCACCAATATTCACCTTCAATTTTATAATCCAGGTGTACCTCTTACCTCCAGGACTTCACACATACTGTTCCCTCTGCTTGGGATACTCTCCTTCCCTTTTGCCCCTCTTTCCCAGGCCAATCCCTCTTCTGCCATTAGCCTGAGCAGCCCCTTCTCCATAAAGACTCCCCAATCCCCCAAAGCAGAGCCAGGTCGCTTTCCTTTGTGCCCTGCGTCTTCCTCCTTTCCTAACACTTGTCCTGCTGAACTCTGTCTGCCTCTCCTGCTAAATGTCGATTTGAGGGCTGTAGATGTGTCTTCCACCTTCACCACTGTCTCCTTGGGAATGGAATTTAGTAGGTGCTCAGTTAATGTTTCCTATTGACCGGATCTCGAAGCAAGCTCAGATGGGAAACTCAGCAGAAGGTCTTTCACAGAGAAAGTTCTGGATACATGGCGCTCCGATTGTGCCTTTCTCATCTTCTGATCATAGAACTTGACAGAGGTCATTTCAAATCCCTTCATGCCCCCATGGGTCTGGTTTCCAGCACTTGTTTGGGGAGGAAGGGATTGAGTATCAGAGAGGGGAAGTGCCTTCTCTGAGGTTCCACAGCATGGTGGAGCTCCGGAGCTTGCTTTTACCCCCTGCCTTAAAAGAGAGGAAGGGCTAGGCAGGAGGCACTGGTTAAGAGAAGGTGCTCCCACCTCCTGGCTGTGTGAACTAATGTATCTGAGCCTCGGTTTCCTGCATCTGTAAAATGGGAGAGAAGAATCAATCCTACCCTGTGGGTTGCCAAGACGTGTGCATGAGGCCAGGAATGGAAAGGTGGCATTGCCAGGTGCGTGGCACAGGCTCAGGAAACAGCACAGGCTGCTGTGGCTGCCATCGTTGTTGATGAAAATAATCATCACAGGCTGATTATTGGTTTGATTACTCCAAGCCAAGAGATGAGCAGAATCGAAGCAAGGAATTGTGATAATGACCTTGAGCATGTAGGATGGGATGATGTCCCACATTGGATCCTGTGATAATGAGCTCCAACCGGCTCTGGAGTCTGAAAGCATCAGATCAGCCCGAATGCCAAGTGCTCTCTCCCTCCCTGCCCTCCAGCAAGTGTCCCCACATTTTCCCAACCTCTTACCCCACCCAGGTTTTGCAAGGCAGGGCAGGCACCTGTACACGTGGGCCACACTCCCTGGTCCAGCCCAAGCAGGTGCAGGTGACTTCTCTCATCATTCATTCATTTACTCATTCACTCAACAACTATTCCCTGCAGTCCCTGAAACAAAAGTCCCTGCTTTCATGGGATGGATCTAGCTAGGATGTGGCGGTGGTGGGAGTGGGGGGGATATTCTGAGCCCCATTTTGCTCAGCTCTGGAAGGCAGGGAGCTTTGTCTGCTGTGGTCACTGCTGGGGACCCAGTATCTGAGAACAGTGCCTGGTCCACAATAGGGGCTCAGGAGGTTTTTGTCGAGAATAATACATGCAGATCACACATGTACATAATAAATACGTGTGCTGTAAAGACTGGCGGTGTGGCTGTGATTCTAGAATTGGTTACTGCTCCAAACTAGGGCCACAGAGTGTCTGCCAAACAGATGTGGCTCAATATCCAGTGCTGGAAGAGGGAAAGGAGGGAGAGAGAGAGAGATGGAGAGGAGAGAGGGAGGGAGAGAGGAGAGGAGACGCGAGGAGAGCACAGGAAAGGAAAGCAAAAGAAAAAGGGAGGAAGGGAGGGAGGAAGAAGGAGGAGGGAGAGAGGGAAAAGTTAGGAGGGAAGGAAGGAAAGAAGGAGAGAGGGAGGAGAGAGGGAAGGTGGGAGAGGAGGGAAGGAGGAAGAAAAAGGAAGAAGGGAAGAGGGAAGAAGGAGGAAGGGAGGGGGAGAAGAAGGGAGGGAGACTGAGCTGAGTTGCCTCCCCACCCCAGCCTTGGGAGAAGGCAGTGGGGGAGCCCCTTTCTCTCATTTCCCCAACCCACCCAGGATGAAGCCACAGCACCTCCGTCCCCCCACTCCCCAAACACCTTCTCTCACAATCCCGTTTCATCTGAGAGTCCACTTACTCATTTCTTGCTTTGTTTATTGTCTCCCCTCTGCCCATTGGACTGTAACCTCTGTGAGAGCAGGTGACAGCCGTTTACTCTCCCACTGTGTCCCCAGCACCTCTTACACTGGGCACCCAGTAGGTGCTCAAAGTTACCCAGTCAATTGAATCAGTGAACGTCACAAAACACCCCCTAGCTCTTTCCCCTCTTTGCCAAAGCTCAAATTCCTGCCACCTGCCACCAGCTCTTACCACCTGCCGAGGACACCTAACTTGTACCCATTAGTGGTGCTGGGTGAGGGGCTTGGAGCCAGTCACTGCCCCTCCCAGCACATGACTCACTTACAAGAATTAAGATGCACCCAACTAATTGTTAATCTCTCAGCAACTGAGACGCCTCATTGCATGTGATTGCCAGAGGCTCTGGGATGAGGTGGGCTGGGCGCAACCCCAGACACCCAACTTACGTCTGTGAAACCCTGGGAAGGAACTTACCGTCTCTGAGCCTTTATTTCCCCATCTGTAAAATCGGGAGAATGAGGACCTACTTCACAGGGTTGTTATGAGGACTATAGCAAGTGCTATTTATTAAATAAAATTAATAAATGTCACTTTCACATCTCTCTGGGCTGCATTTACTTCTGATGATGATGCCTTCAATTTATTCAATGCTTAGAATATGCCAGAAGCTAGAGATACAGATATGGATATGGATATAGATGTATAAATTGGCCTACTCTGGCCATTTCACGTGAATGGATCCTACAATAGATGTTCTTCTGTGACCGGATTCCTTCACATTTTCAAGGCTCATCCACGTTGTAGTGTGAATCAGTGCTTCGTTCCTTTTTAGGGTTGAGTAATCATCCATTCTGGGAATGGTCCATGTCTTATAAATCCATTCATCAGCAGATGGACATCGGGTTGTTCTGGATCTGTTTTATCCTCTCCACAGTCCAGTAAATTAAGTACTATTAGTACCCCATGGCTGTCTGGGCCCAGGACATATCACAGTCTTGATAGTGAACACGTGGTTTTTGTGCATGTGATTTTTCAGCTGATGATGTCTGTCTTCCCCAAGGGTAGAGACAGTGTCCAACTCACTGTCTGTGCCGGGTAATCGATTTTGCTCTGGATGTGCAGGGGGAGGAAGATAGAGGAGGGAGGGCGCCATTGGGTCTTGTTCGGGTTTGCAATGCCACTGTTATGCAAAATACCAGAAATGGATTGGCTTTTATAAAGGGGGTTTATTTGGTTACAAATTTACAGTCTGAAGGCCATGAAAAGGTCCAAATGAAGGCATTAAAACAAGTATACGTTCACCAAGGGAAGGCCAAGGGCATCCAGAAAACCTCTATTAGCTGGGAAGGCACGTGGCTGGTGTCTGCTGACCCTGGGCTGTGCTCCAGCTCCTCTCTCAGCTCCTGTGTGTTCTCCAAAGTGTCTCTCTTGGATGCTGCACCTCCTTGTCTTGGTGAACACCTTTATATGACTCCAGTGATTCAATTAAGACCCACCTCAAATGGTTGTGGTAACACATCCATGGAAATTATCCAGTCAAGGGTCTTGCCCACAGTTGATTGAGTCACATCTCCACGGAAACACTCAATCAAAGGATCCAACCTAATCAACACTAATACCTGTGCCCCCACAAGATTGCATCAAAGAACATGGTGTTTTGGGGGACATAATACATCCAAACTGGCACAGGTCTCAGTCTACCCTTGTGGTTCAGAGCTCAATGGCCAGGGGCTCAGAGAAGCAGGGTCTTCCTCTGGCTCACACAGCTCTCGGGGAGAGCCAGGAGCTGGAAGCTGGCTGTAGAAGCCAACATCAGGGAAACCATTGTAGAGGAGGTGAGAGGGTGTTGGAGATGGGAAGGGTGTTGGAGATGGGGAGGGTGCTGGAGAGGGGGAGGGTGCAGGAGGTGGGGGCCCTGCAGATGACATTGCCCCCCAACCCATGCACACACCTTCTCCACTCTGACCTCCCCTGTCTCTCTGGTGTCCCCTCCCCCTAGACGCACCCTATTCATTTGCACCTCAGTGCCTTTGCACAGCAGACTCCTGGCCAGCCAGCCGTGCCAACCCTTTGCTATAATAATCCAGCAGCCAGGAGCCAAGAAGCCTTGAAACTTCTGCTGGAGCAGCCTTGAAACTTCAGCTGGAGGAGTCTTGAAACTTCTGCTCTTGAAGGGCTCCTAAGTTTTCTGCAGCCCTCTGCCCAGAAGGAAGCCACCCCTGGAGGCCACCAGGCTGCCCACCCCTTGACTTCGCACCCTGCCCCTCCTAGCCCACATGTGAAATGCAACAGAGGCACCCCAGCTGCCCCCACAGCATGACTCTCCCCTGCTCAAAAGCCACCCATGGCTCCCCAGTGCCCTCAGAATGAAGCCTCAGCCTGGCATTCTCCAGGGAAGCTCTCCGGCCATTTCTCTCCCCACTAAGGCCTTCCCCTACAGACAACCTGGGTTCTGCCTATGCACTTCCCCCTTGAGACCTTTGCAAATTCGGCTCCCTCTGCCTTGAGTGCCTTAGAGAACATTTACTCTTTCTTTAAGAGTTGGAGCTCACAGCATCCGCATGCCCTCCCCATTCAGCCAGGAGAGGCCTCACGCCCTTTCCCCGGCCCCGCGTGGCTCCCCTTCCAGCCTCTTGTTCTTCCCTGCCTGAGCTAACCTCTGGGGCTGGAGGAATCTGTTTCTAATTCTGGACCCCCATCTCCCCAGCTCTGAACCTCTTTGGGACTCCAGCATCACCCAGCATAGGCTGGTTTACAGCCAGTGAATGAATGAATGAACCCATCAATGAAAACAGGATAAATTTCAAGCAGTCTAACTCAGCATTCAAGATTTGTTCATCTATCTCTCTCCATCCTCGAGCTACAGGAACACACATTCCTCTTTCCCAAAACTGGCCAAACCCCTCTTTTATTCCCAGACCTTTCACACTCTATTTCCTCTCCTGACTCCTACCCCACTAGCAAACTCTTATTCATCCTACAAACCCCAACTCCTGGTGCCCTCCCTCCAGGAAGTCTCCCAACCCCTGGACTGAGTCTTCTGCATCTTCTCTGTCCTGACCCTGTGTAGCTGGGCTCGACCTACCCCCACCCCAGGCTTGGAACTCCTTGAAAGCAAAAGTGACAAACCAAAAGATTCTTTAGAGCAGTGTTTCCCAACTGTGGGTCGTGGCCCATAAATGGATCATGATGAAATAAATGAGAACACATTTTAAAAAATTATTCTTCTATATACTCTTTCATTTCCATACCTAGATAAAAAAAAAATGCTTCTAAGTAGCTATATAGCATTTTGCCAGAATGCATTCCATTGACATATTTGATAGCAAGTTTTTGGTTCCCATTACATCTATTCATCTATTTATTGCAATTACAAATGGCTCGGGAACATCTTTGAGTGTAAATCTTGTTGCCTATTGGGGTTGCTTCTTTGTGTGTACCTAAAAGTCCACACAATTGACCGGGGCCATTTGTCAACCCATCTCCCAATAAAGGTTGCCAAATTTCAGGAAGCCTGTACTTTTTACTCCAACACTGATGATATGTGAGTGTGGTCCATGTTCACCACAAAATAAACTCGATAAGAAAAAAAAAAATTATTGTTTATGCTTTGACTGGTTATTATGACTTTTTTTATAAACTATACCTGGCAAACTTGGCTCCCAGGTGGGTCCAGCTCACCCCCTGTTTTTGTACATATGGCCCATGTAATGATATTTAGATTTTTAAGAAGGTGGAAAAAATAAAAGAAGGGTAATTTTTGTGATGGTGAAAATTATATGAAATTCACATTTTAGTGTCCATAAATATAGTTTTATTGGCACACAGTCACAGTCATTGGTTTACGTATTGTCTGTGGCTGCTTATTGAGTTACAGAGGACAAATTGAGTCATAGCAACAGACACTCTATGTCCACAAAACCAAAAGAAAAACAAAAATAATATTTATGATCTGGATCTTTCCAGGAAAACTTTGCTATATGATTTGTTATCTATGGTGATAGTTTTGTGATCTCGGAAGCACTTTGGAGAGGAGCTCCTCGGGGATGCTCAGATAACTCTAAAGAGCCTGGGAAACCCTTTGCAACAAGTAATTCTGTTTCTAGTCCTCATTCCAAATCCATTTTGACACAGTCTTTCTAATAGAATAGAAGAGAAAATGTCCAAGTGGATCCACACCAAGGACAAGCAAGTGTCATCTTATGAAACTTTGTTTCTGCTTGATAGATATCTGGAATGTGGGTAATGGTGACGATGTAAAGCTCTTTTCTAACATGTGAATTGGCTAAAAAAAAAAAAAAAAAGAAAAACAAAAACTTAGAGACCTCAGCCATTAGAGAGTATCTACGCGATGGTCAATTTACTTCATTCAGAGACAGTAAGGGGGTGGGTGAGTTGAGTGGGATTTTACCTGAGAGCAAGACCCAGGCACAGCTCACTCTCAGCATCCTCTCTGGGGGGGCCCCCCCAGGGTGGGTGAGCAGAGAACATTCCATACCCAGGGAACTGCCAAGAAAGGGGGATCCCAGCACCCCAACTCTTCTCAGTCCCCAGGAATCAATGCATTCTGCCTCTCCCATTTTACAGGTGGGCCTATAGAGGATCAGAAAGAGTGAGGAAATCTGGCCAGGAGAATATGGGAAAACCCTTGAATTTCCGACTCCCACCTCCCATCTCAGGGAAGCCACGAAGTCAAAGATAAAGGATATGAGAAATCCAGGCACAACACACACCCCCCAAAAAAACAGCTTTCTCGAAAAGTCCACTGTTCAAATCTGCTGAGGCAATTCCTAGACATCTCCACCTCCCTGAACTTCTGGGGTCCTCTTCTGGAGAATGAGGTCGACTCATGTAGCACATACAATGTGCCCAACTCCCAATGCCTCCGTGGACAGTAAATGAGATTTTTTCCCTATGACGTTTTTAGCATACACCAGGCACACGGTAAGTGCTCAATAAAACATTTGTATGATCGTATTCCTCAGAATTTATTGAGCCTGTTGTGTGCACAAGGCTCAGAGCTAAGACTTTGCCGGTGTCGCACTATATCCTGGGAGCTCCCAGCAGGCAAGCACCCTGGCTTCACTTGCCTTGGTGAACCCAGCACCCCGCGTGGGGACACAGTGCATGCCTGCATCTGTAGCTGCCTGCCTCTCTCAAGCACACAGTGGCTAAGTGCCATCATTGTTTATGCAGTCCAGGGCTTCTGAGTGCTTCCAATGTGGCACCATCCCAGGATCTGGGGTTGGGTGACCAACCATTCCAGAAGGTCCAGAAGTGATGGCTTTCCCAGGGACATGGGACTTTCAGTGCTAAAACCAGGATGCACGGTTCACCCTGGGCTGTACAGTCAAGTACAGCTTGGAACAAATCACAGTCACCTCCTCCAGGAAGCCTTCCCTGGTTCCCTTCCCCAAAACTGGCTTAGGAGGCCCCTCAAAGCAGACAGTCCAGCCCCACTGTGTTTAGAATGCCTGCAGTCAAATCGTCACTTCTCCTGCTGGCTTTTGAGCCCCTTGAGGGCAGAGAGTGGCACTTGCCACAGTTCCCTGCTGTGTCTCTGAAACCTACCGCGGGGCCGAGTGCCAAATAAAGACTGGCTGTAGGAACACAGAAATGAATGAAAGCCGGCGCTCCTGGCCTAACAGGTGAGAAAACCGAGGCTTGGAGAGGAGAACCACTCGGGTGAGATTCCCCAGCGAGGACGTGGAGGAGCCCAGGGCTTTGAACCCCAGACTGGTGAGGCTCCCCTGTCCTTAGCCCTCCCACCTGCCCACCTGGGGCCCTCACCGTGTTGTAGAACTCGGCCACAAACTGCGAGTGCTGGAAGTTGCTCTCACACCAGTCCACCTCGGAGCTCTGGTAGGCAAAGATGCTGGGCATCCTGGCCACGTCTGCCAAGCAAAAATGAGCAGTGAGCCTGTCAGGGCTGGGCCCTGGGTGAAGGAGGGAGAGGACTGCGTGGTGCCCCAGGCAGGCTGAGAGGAAAAACCAGCTGGGCTGCTCCCCGGTTGCACCAGGCAGCCTGGCTGTGCACTGGTGGTGGAGCTGTATATGAGCCATGGGCAGGACCATCCAGCAAGGTGCAGGTGGGTGGGGAGGTGGCAGCCCATCCTGGGCCCCTAGGGGTGTAACTTGGAGGCCCTGTTTACAGAACAGAAATCAAAAATAATAATAGTAGTAGTGATAATAGAGTACACTGAGATGAGTGCTATAGCCTTGCCCATTTTACAGATGAGGAAACAGAGGTACAGAATTACGAAGGACACACAGGCATGCTGGTTTCAGCCTCCAAGCTCTTAAGCATTTGGTTTCTACTCTCTGGCACCATCCAAAGCCCCACATTGCCACTTACCATATCAGGGGCTCTCCCCATTACCCAACTGAGCTAAGCTCAGCAATCTTGGAGTTGTTGGCTGTGTAAGCTTGCCCAGCCATTCCCCCTTGGGGTGCCCCAGGATCCCTGAGTGTGTTCTGGGATGCAGGGTTGGTTTGAAGCCATTCCTTTTGGATGATCAAAACCTCATATACCTGCAGCTTGTAATAAGGAATGAAGTTCTGGTGCACGATGCAACATAGATGAACCTCAAAACCATCACACTGACCAAAAAAGCCAGATGTAAAAGGACAAATATTGTGTGATCTCACTTATACGAATTAATCAGAATCTGCAAATACATAGAGTCAGAAATTAGAATACAGGTTACCAGGAACAGGAGGCAGGGGGAAGGCAGGAGTTAATGCTTAATGGATAGAGAGTTTTTTGGGGGTCATGAAAAAGTCTTGGTGATGGTAGTGCAAGAGTGTGAATGTAATGAATGCCGCTGAATTGTATACTTGAAAGTGTTTAAAATGGAAAGTTTTACATTGAATCTATGCTGCCATAAAATTTTTTTAAAGCCCAAAACTTATGTGCCTCATGTGTCCCAACTTCTCAGCAGGGGCTACCTTCAAACCCCCATGAGGGAAGGAATCTGTGGAGGTACCAGTCTGGGGTCCCCTGTCCTGGCTTCCGGGGCTATGAAAAGGGTTCCCCCGGCAACCAGGGTTATGGTTTTGTAATCAGACAAACTTGGGTTTGAATCCCGAGTTCATCCACTTCTTATGCTGTGTGGCTCTGGTAAAGTGAATTCACCTCTCTGAGCCTCTGTTCCTCACCCATAATATGGGAAGGACAATGTGAGACCCAACCGTTAGGAAGACACATGAAGATAAAGGAGACCAACGGCTCCCTTAGCTCCTTGCCTCGCCAGAGTGGCCCCTTGATAAATGGTGATGGGTTTACTTATTGCAGCGGATTCCAAACTCCAAGGCAAGCCTGGGGGAAAAATAATGATGATGATGATGATGACACAATTTACCAACTGCTTACCAGAGCCAGGTGCTTTTCTTAAGTACTCAGCATTCAGGTTCATCTCATTTAATATTTTTAATGGTCCTGAGAGAAACTATTGCCATCTCCTTGTCACTATTCAGGAATCTGAAGCCCAGAGAAGTTAAGCAACTTACCCAAGGTCACACAGTCGGGAGCGACAGAATGGGGCAAGACACTTCCCCTCTCTGAGCCTCAGTTTACTCACCTTTCTCATAGGGCTGTTGGAAGAATTAAATAAGCTGATACAGTGTTTCCCTAAGATAATTTCTGATAATTCAGAGTCATTGAACTGCATGTCAAGTAATATACTCCCTTTTCAACTCAACAGTTCTGGGAATGGGAGTCAGCTGCTACTAATATGCCTGTAATAGCTCTTAACATTTTCTTATCTCCTTGTTTGACAAAAAACCCTTCAGCCAGCCACATTACCAGTTAGCATGTTGTAACATTTTTTTTCTCATTGTATCAAATTTTAAATAAGCTTGTCTTGAGGGCAGGTCATACTTTCCATTCATAGTAGTGTTATAAAATTTCTTTTCTAAAATACATTGTCTTAAGTTTTATAATTGGTTACACAAATCTAAACAGCTGCCAAATCTGCATAGACCTACACACACTTACAAATGAATGTGTGTAAAAACCACTGAAATCTGAATGTCCTAGATTGCATCACTGTCAATTTCCTCGGTTTGAAATTGTATGGTGGCATAAGATATTGTATTGGGGAAAAACAGGGAAGGGTACCGGGGACCTGTCAGTACTGTTTTTGCAACTTCCTGTGAGTTCATAATTATCCTAAAATTAAAAGTTTAAAAAAGTGAATCAGTTTAGGTTTTTCAAAGAGGGTCTAGTCAACAAAATATCTTGAATAAATAAGGGTCCCAGTGGGAGGTGAATGGAGCTGTGGGAGCCCCTGGCCCTCATGTGCCTTGAAAACTGCACACAGCAGTTTGCTTGACCTAGGACAGCTGAGGTTTGACGTATTCTCCTTGTAATATCAGATACTAACTGTAATCTACACCTGAAACTACCTCCTCCCTGAGACTCCCTGGATACTTATCTCTATAATCCTGCCTCCTCCCTGTTGATTATAATCAACCCCTCCCTATGTTGCAGGATGCAGCTCCCTGCCTTATGCTCTCATACCCATTGGAATGTCGAGCCCTTTTAAGCAGCTTATTCAGCCCGCGAAAGTGCGGACTATTTCCACATTGTGCTCTGAAATTGTGCTCAGAGCAGCTCCTGAATCCATCCAGAGAAGCTCCTGATTTCAGGGAAATGTGGCTCAACTTCCCCAACCTGTAGGTAAGCCCTATAATAAAAGCTCATATCTCAGAATGTGTCTGGTGCTTTCTTTAGTCCTTTGTCTACAAAAGCCCTCTTGGGCCTAGACAATTTGTGAGCCAGCCTAGAGACTAAAGAAATCCTAGCCACTGATGACAGAACTTGGGGAAGGGAAAGGGGAAGTCCCTGGGTGGGATACCGGGGTGGCCTGTGACACTTATGTGGGGAGAGCTGTCTACCCTCCTAGATGAATGTGATCTGCTGAGGGAGTATGGAGATGTGTACGACTCCCCAGCTGGACTAATAGCCCTCCTGCTACAGGCTGCAGGGCTAGTAGGATTCCATGAGAAAAAGGAAAGCCACCAGCCTGCTGCAGCAGTAGCCTGGCCATTCTTGGAGGCTGTGTGTGCAGCTACAGAAAAGGCTCTAACAGCTGATGCAGCAGTCTGCCACTTAGAAGAGGAATTGACATTAGAAAGTGATACGCAGTTGACCCAAGCTGAACTGAAAGACACTCTAGATAAAAGTTTAGAAATCTGGCATGCCAGTACACTGGAGTAAGAGGGCATAAGCTGCCCAAAGGGCAAGTTAGGATACCCTAGCTTCCCCTGGCTGGAACCCTAAAGTGAGGGATCCAGTTGATTCCTCATCAAAAGATGATGAGCCCCTGTCTGACCAGGAAATTATAACCAAGGAAAGTAAGCATGCACGTCCTCTGGTCCAACAAAAGTTGCCTTTCCCCAGATGTTCTGTGGCAGTATGTCAGTATAAATTACCAGGGTCATTTAATAGCCCTGTCTGGCCAATGGAAAAAACTTATGGTACCTGGCAAATGACTATTACTTATATTGAACTTAATTTAATAACTTCTTTGTTTGCAGCTGTGCCAAATGTAGCTGTCTTCCTGCAGGATATGTGTACTCTATTAAGCCAATTTCACTTTGTGTTAAACCTTGTTGAAGCTTGTTTTAGTATTTTAGATCTCTCCCGACAGACTACATCCAACTTCATGTGGGAAAACCAACAATGGACATTTTCTGTGCTTCCAAAAGGATACTTGCACAGTCCCACCATCTGCCATGGACTGGTAGCACAAGATTTAAAGAAAAGGACACCCCCTATGTTTCACTATAATGATGATATCATACTAACCAGTAATTCTTTTCCAGAACTAGAAATTGCTGCTAGCACAGTGGTGACCCTCCTTGAAAGTTGAGGATGGCTGATAAATCAAAGTAAATTACAAGAGCCTGGACATTCTGTCAAGTTCTTGGGTATTGTCTGGTGGGTAAAGCTCTACTGCTAACTTCTAAATAATTAATAGCTTTTCTTGGTTTATTAGGTTATTGGAAACTGTTTATACTCTATTTAAAATTTTAAAAACTTTTGTACACCCTAATTAGAAAGGGAAAAGCATGGGAATGGGATTTTCCATGGCAGACTGTGTTTATAAAAGCACAAGCATGGGCTTCAAGGGGAGTGGACCCCAATATATCCTGTGAACTGGATGTGCCCAGTGCCAGTATTGGCTTTGGGTGGGGTTTGTGGCAAAGGCAATAGGCTAAATGTGTAACCGTTAGATTCTGTTCCCTACTTTGGAAGGGCACTGAATTCAGATATAGCCTATAGGAAAAGTGATTGTGTGCAGCTTGTAATGCTCTGTCACAAGTGGAAGTTTTAATTCAAAGGTGCCCAGTGGACACACTCATAAAGGGTGGACACAGATGACTATAAATAAGCCCCATTTGGGGAGTGCTTAACTAAGCACACTGACAAAATGGAAAGCCTACATCCTACAAAGCCAAATTTTTAACAATAGCCCTGAGAGTGCAGAGATGCATGAAATTTTAGGATGGGTCTCCCACGTGGAAGAGTAGCATGCCCTGCCTCCTGCTGATCCTCCCGAGGTGGCTCCCCCCATGCCCACCATTGATGGACAAGAGAGGATACCTGACTCGGCATGGTGTACTGATGGATTGGCACTTGGGCAACATGCTATCTGGATGGCTGTGACTGTGCAGCCAAGTACTGGTATCATCTGCTGGGAGACTGGAACTTTGCATAGCAGCCAGTGGGCTGAGCTGGGGGCTGTACAGTTAGTAATTGTCCATGAGCCAGGAGACACCTTGACTCTCTGCCCAGATAATTGGCCATATATCAAGGCCTAACAGTATGGGTGGCCATGTGGAAGCAGGAGCAATGGACAGTGGCCAGCTGTCCCCTATGGGGGAAGGAACTGTGGGAAGACATCTGGATGGCCTGCCAGAAATGTAAGGTAACTGCTTGCCTTATATCTGCCCATAATGTTAACTCATTGCCAGGTAGTGCAGCTGCAGATGCGCTAGCAAATTCTGCAACCTAACAGCAATGATGCATGAGGTGACTGAACGGCTGCATCAGAAAAACTGAGCACCGAGGGTCCCAGACCCTGTGGAAGCTGGTGCAGCAGTTTCAGCTGCCTTTCACCTGAGAAGAGTTAAAAGGAGTAGAGGACACTAGCCCCTCCTGCTCACTGCGATGGCCCAGAATGCTCCCTCACCGACTTGGACCCATCAGCCAAGACCAGGTTCCTCTCACCTGGTGGCAAGTAGACTACATTGGTCCCTTCCTCTGTCCAAGCGGCAAAATACACCTTCACCACTGTAGATACAGCTACTGGACTGCTGCTGGCATTCCCAGGGGTCAAGGCCAACTAGGGAGCTACATAGGTAGCTTAAAAAATAATTAAGTGCCTTTCCAGTGTCCCCACACACATGGATAGCAATGGGGGACCCCCTTCACTGGACATTTAATCCAGCCTGGGCTACAGAACATAATGTCCTTTGGACTTGTCACTTGCCCTATAATCCCACAGCAACTGGGTTAATTGCAGGAATGAATGGCCTTTTAATGGAGCACTTAAAGGATGATAGAAACTCCTTACAACAATGGACTCGATGACTGTACCAGCACTAACTCCAGACCCAAAGCAGTGACTCCGCTCCTGTAGAAATGGCAACGCAGGGCCCATGCAGGCCTTAGGAATTCAAAAAAAGGGGGTCC